>NC_139512.1:140655611-140780611 GCF_947247035.1 Vipera ursinii | reverse complement strand
GCTATTGGTAACATTATTATTAGTCATATGTGGAAAACATTTTTTTTAAAAAACTGTGTACATTAGTTAACTCTAATAATTACTTCTCTTTGTAGAAGGAATTTAAATTTAAGACATATTTGATTTTTTTTCCTGCATTAACATTCATATATCTTTTTAGGTGAACCATTTTTTTAATTTTATTCACTGAAAAGTATACTTTTAAGTATTCTTTTTTAAAAAGAAAAAAGTGACTCATCAATCACAATTACTTTAGATCCACACAGAAACAATTAGGCTCTTGAAATTTAATAAAAGAGTGGGCTTAAAAACAAAGCAGGCAAATCAGAAAAAAAACCCTTCAAGATAAAATTTGATTGATTGTATTTCAACAATTACCCTTTTATTTATTTATTTCCTTAACATGCCATTGAAATAAGACAGGCAGTGACTTAGCAGGCCAGTTTTACACAGTTGTCTACTCACAATAGCTTCAGAAGGAGAGACCTGGTGGGGTTTACTGTCACTTTAAAGAACAGGGTGGGTTTTCACATTGTTGAAATCTGTCAGATATTTTGAAATGTCCTTCTCACTATGGTGCCACACCCCCTGCGTGCCCTTATAATAAAATTGGTTTTTCTCCTGATTAAATCATTTTCTCCCTATCCTCTACCATCCTTCTCATAATGGACCTGTGTGCACTACAGCTGGTGTTCTTCCCATGGTACCAATTCTTACTTTATCTTTTAAGCACTTTGCTGCTAAGATCTCATGCAGAGTGCTTATGTTTTGTTAAGAGCTTCATTCTTAGAGAAATAGCTTAACACATGTTCTAAAAATGTTGTACAACTTATTGCTTAAAACACATTTTGAAAATGTATAAGCACTGTAGCTCTGGCACGGATCTTTAAGTAGAAATCTTTAAAAACAAAACAGAACAGGGAAAAATATGTAAATATATATTTTGCTTTTTAAAACTCTTTCCACCTATCCCCATACATTTGGTTGAAACATTTAAAGTGGAATATACTGATCTGAAGACATTATCAAGAATTACCTATCCAGATTTTTGCAGTGTTTCCAGATCTTCAAAGAAAAGTGTTAGGAATTATCATCTTGAAAGCAAAGGGTGTCATTTTACCCTCAAGCAATAAAATGACTTAAAAAAAAGTTTGTGGAAAGGAAGCCTGCCAAATTAAAAGGAATTGAAACTCCCCTTCTTCCCTGCCCAAGATAGCCCTTTAATTTTGGCCATTAGCCACATTTGAATAAAGCTGAATATAGACTACAATAGGACTTCTTCAAGGCTGACCTTCTTAGGAGAGGACTGTCAATCTTGAATCGGTTGCCGGGTGTGTGTAGTTTATGCTTGCCTACATGCATGCAAACTCACACGTATGCAATGGAGACTATATGACAAAATGTGTGAAAATGTTTCAATAAATCATTTAAGAAGTCTGCTCCTTCATGCAGCTTTCTAGCCTGTTAGGTACTCAACCAATCCTCATTCATTTTCTTTTAGTTTACTCACATGATGTACAACTGTCCTTCATTTCTGACACCCAGTCAATCTTTATCAGGCCATTTTGAAAGCCACCTTTTATATTTTTAAAAGAATGATGTACTTGTCTAAATCATAAAGTTCCTCAAGCATGCTGATACATCCCTCTTATTTTTCAGTAGCATGAAACAGTCTCCACTTCTGTCTCTACTAGGGCATTGTGCAATTAGAGATTATGATGATAATAAACAATAACAGGATTTGCAGCGTGGACCCATGAAAGAGGGCTATCACTGTACATCTGACTTGGAGCAATACTGGATCATTGTTTTCTGTTTGAGTTGAAGAGTGCTCTAGGTCATAAGCTGACCAGTTCATGTCTCCTACTATTAGTGGAAGATGAACAGACAAATTGTTGGAATATGTAAGGTCCCTTCTTGAGCAAAGGAAGTCCTTTATTAGACTTCTGAGTATGAATGAGAGAATGTGAATATGGTGAATATGAATTTTGGTCAAAGTTAAAAAAAGTACTGTATAGCCTATGCAATAAAAAGAGAGAGAGAGAGATGCACACATGCACACACAGAGAGAGACACAAACACACATACACACAGAGAAAATATCTCATCACTCCCACCCACGCCCAGAAGGAAGGTGTAAAGAATAAAAATACATAAAGATAGACTGAAGCAAAGAAAGAATAACTAGATTTGAGCATGGATATTTTCTTTTTTGGAAAGTTCAGGAATGTGGAGCTATGGAACATGGATTGACTGCTTTGCAGCAATACTATTTTCTCTTATCCAGCTGATCTTAAGTTATATGTTCATAAACCTGTCCAGTATTAATAGAAAGGGTGTCTGTTTGTGGTGCTTTTTCCGTTCAAAAGGAGGAAGTGATGCCTCTGACACTTCTCCCCACTAAAGCAAGGTACAAACAACACTAAACAACAGTGGTTTATTTTCTGAACATTTTTAGAAACAACCCTTTATCAATTGAAATGATCTCTTGTCATGTTATAGTGTTTTGGAGACCCCTCTCTCTCTCTCTCTCTCTCTCTCTCTGTGTGTGTGTGTGTGTGTGTGTGTGTTTGTGTGTTAGATTTAGAGTATGGGATTCTGACAGGGCTTTCTCTCTATTTTAGTTCTGGAAACTGCAACCACAGATAAAAGGTCACAGACTGTTTCCTAGGAGTCAGGAGATATTCTTATATATTGTCTCACCTAACTAATCTGATTGCTAAGGGATCATTTTTCAAATGTTCTTTCTGGAAGAAGAGACCTTAATTAAATCTCTGTGTTTCACTAAATACATTGGTATTCCTAAGCACACCCTGAAAGATGATACCTAGCTGATTTTGCTTATCAGTAACCCTCTGGACATACATTAATTCTGCTGTCTGCTTTAGAAGGGCAATATTCCCATCTGCCTTTTTTAAAAATAGATATCTCAAAGTCTATTATTAGAGACTTTTGTAACTGTTTACATTTGCAACATCTTGTAACATACGGCAGCTTTCTATGCATCTTCCCGTAATTTACATAAACGCTTGTGTAAATTATCAGGAACCTTTTTTAAAAAATGCAAATCATCCAGCTTTTATTCTCTGATATGTATGTATATACTATATGTGTGTATGTACAGTAAGTATATTCCTCTGTTCAGGCTTTTCAAATGCAAATTCTTTCCAAGTAAGCTCGGTTTTTGAATGTGGTTACTACTATTTGCATACAACTTTCAATAGCATACCTTTCTGTCAGATGTGTGTTTCTGGGGATTCATGGATGTCTGATCTGGGGAAAAATTGTCAATAATGGATTTCACACTGCTTCCTCTAAGACTCAGTGGGTTAGGACCACACAAATTATCTTCCAGAAGAAACTAGACTGGACTTTTTTTTCCCTTACCCCACTCCCCCAGATTCCTGAATACACATTATGCCAGCCTCAGTCCACATAACTAGATGATATCCAAATAAGGATGTTTGACAAATTGGAATAGAATAGAACAGAGCTGGAAGGGACCATGGAGGTCTTCTAGTCCAGCCCCTTGCTTAAGCAGGAGAACCTCTACCATTTAAGACAAGTTGACTGTCTAGTCTCTTCTTAAAAATCTCCAGTGATGGAGTGTCCACAATTTCTGAAGGCAAGCTGTTCCAACGGCTAATTGTCCTTACTGTTAGGAAGTTTCTCCTTAATTCTAGGTTGCTTCTCTCTTTGATCAGTTTCCAACCATTGGCCTCTGGTGCTTTGGTGAATAATGTGACTCCCTTTTCTTTGTGGCAGCCCCTCAAATACTGGAATACTGCTATCATGACTCCCCTATTTCTTCTTTACTTTACCTTATACTAGCGAAACCCAAGTCCTGCAGCTGTTCTTTATATGTTTTAGTCTCCAGGCCTTTGATCATCTTAGTTGCTCTTCTCTGAATTTTTTTCCAAAATCTCAACACCTTTTTTTGTGATATGGTGACCAAATTTGGCTGCAATATTCCAGGTGTGGTCTTACTAGGGTTTTATAAAGAGGTACTAATACTTTGCATGATCTTGATTCAATGCCTCTGTTTATTCAACCCAGGATTGTATTAGCTTTTTGGCTGCTGCTGCACATTGCTGGCTCATAGTCAAGTGATCATCCACTAGACTCCAAGGTCCCTCTCACAGTTACTGTTTTTGAGCCAGGTCTCACCTAATCTGTACTTGTACCTTTGATTTTTCCTCCCTAAATGTAAAACATTTGCACATTAAAGTTCATTTTGTTGGATAGGGCCCATTGTTCAAGTCTGTCAAGATCTTTTTGGATCCTGAGCTTGTCTTCTGAGGTGTTGGCTATTACTGCCTGTTTAGTGTCATCTGCAAATTTGATGAGTTCCCCTTCTATTTTCTCATCTAAGTCATTTATGAATTAAAGAATATATATACCAACAGAAAATGTCTTGTATGCACACTGGATTTTTAATACCAGCAGATGGTTCCAGGCAGTAATATCTCGGACTAACCAGCCCATTCCATCTCTAATGATGGGGGATGAAGTGTTACCCCCCCATCGATAGGGCTCGCAACTTGGGCGTCCTCCTGGATTCGTGGCTCAGTTTTGAAGACCATATAGGAGCCGTGACCAGGGGGGCTTTTGCCCATGTTCACCTGGTGCACCAGTTGCGGCCCTACCTGGACCGAGATGCCCTGCACACAGTCACTCATGCACTCGTGACCTCCCAATTGGACTACTGCAATGCTCTCTACAGGGGGCTGCCCTTGAGGACCACTTGGAGGCTCCAGCTGGCACAGAATGCAGCCGCGCGGGTTGTGATGGGGTTTTTCCGATACTCCCATGTAACACCTCTACTCCGCGAGCTGCATTGGCTTCCGGTTGCCCTCCGAGTGAGATTCAAGGTGCTGGTGATGACCTATAAAGCCCTAAATGGCTTGGGTCCAGGATATCTGAGGGAACACCTGCTGCCGGCATCAAGCTCCCTTCGTCCTGTGCGCTCCCACAGGGAGGGTCTTCTTAGGGTACTGCCGGTAAAAGATTGCCAGCGGACAATACCCAGGGGGAGGGCCTTCTCTGTGGGTGTGCCGGCCCTTTGGAACCAGCTGCCTGTAGAGCTTAGGACTGTCCCTGACATTCGCTCATTCCCCAGGACCTGAAGACCTGGCTCTTCGAGCTTTCTGGCCTGGACTGAGAGTATTAACTGGGGTTTTAATTGTATTTTAATTGTAATTGGGGTTTTTAGTTCAAGGTTAGTGTGATTATTTTAATTGTTTTTAATTTTTGTAATTTGTGTATTGTTTTTTTAATAAACCTTGTGAACCGCCCTGAGTCCTACGGGAAAAGGGCAGTATATAAGTCTAATAAAATAAATAAATAAATAAAATAAGATAACTTGCCAATTCTAAAAAGTAAGAATAGTTTGCAGAGCCTTTGTAAGACAACCAAGAAAGCTATGATAATAAATGAATCATTTCTGAAGACTTCATCTCTTCTCCCTTTCCAATGAAATAGCCATATGGGTACAAGTGATGGATCACAAGCCCATTGGTTACACTGATATTAGGCTGGTCTGATATCTGATTTGCAACAATATCCAATTAATTTGCTTCCGAACTCAAAAGAGTATTATGGAGATAGAGGTAGATATTTTATCTTCCATCTGATGCTTTGATAAATACTGCTTCTGAAGATGGGGGTTTGGATTATCTATAGTAGGTAACAGCTGATTGAGTTCTCTTCCACCCTATGGTCAACGTGTCAGTTTCCAATGAATTACTCTACCTATTGCAATGGTGCCATCAGAGCAGATCACCCCAGGTCATCAATAAAAGTGAAACAAGGTTCAGTTTGTTTCAGAATATGAACTAGGATGCTCCTTACCAATAATGCAAACACTGTATTTGATTTCTCTGGAGTGTTGGCATCTATCACTTCAAATGGGTGACTACTGAATGGAAAATTGATGCAGCTACTTAACAACATTTTGACGTAAATAGATGTTAATGCAGATCCAAGAGCAAAAATGTTGCCTATGTAGGCATTCACGCATTACTAGAATACCCATTTCCACGGTGCTTCCGGCTACATTAGTGAATAACTGTAACTAAAAAGCACATGCTCAGAGAGCTTTTGTTTATTGCAGTTCTCTGAAACTTCAGTTCGTGGACCTGAGGGCAAGCTGGAAAAAACCAGTATTGCTAATTTAAATCTTAATTGGAGTTAGAGGGAAATAAGATTACATTGGAGTATGCCTAGTCTTGGAGGGATTCCACTGATAGTATTGAGTCACACCGATTGGAGATGAACTCTGCCATTGTCTCTGCATAAAAAAGTTTACTCTATCCAGCAAAACCACAAGCAGTTCAGAACACACACACATAGTTCTTCAAATGGTTTCTTGAAACATGCTTAACTGACAATCCAAATTAGACTTGAGACATTGTCACCACACCCTTATCTAAATGCAGACAGTTTTATGGAAATATGAAAGCATGAATAAATGACACAGGTAATTATTATCAAACTATCATGGGCTTATCCACTCTTCACCTTCTTTGCACACCATTTGAAGAATGTAGCACGTCTATAAATAGTTCTCATCTTCAGTGACTTTGATACACTGATTTTTATAAACAGCTGCAATGTTAGATACAGTAGCTTGCACTGATGTGACTACAAAAATTGAGCATAAACCAGTTGGGCACATTTGGTTTACTATGCTTGGTCGCTGTTTGCAGTCTTTTCATATTAAGTCAGGGCAGCTCTAAAATTTGACTATAGAACTGCCCAAGCAAGAACAAATACAATATCTGGAGCTGAACCCTAATCTCATAGACTGCTAGTTGATAGTCTGCTGGAGGGAGTTAGGAGCTGTCATGCCTATGCATTGCTCAACCTAGCTGAGGAATCCTCTCAAGGTACTTTCACCAGGAACCCTGAATACGCAGGGGAAGAGATCTCTTGCTGGTTATTTTATCTATAAGACAGAAAGAGAAAGAAAGAGAGAGAGAGAAAGTATAATCCTTTTCAAGAGGAACAGTTGCCCAGTAATTCTGAGCTATCAGCAATCTGGAAAAAATTCCAGTTTCCAATATATGAAGCACAGTAGTAGCCACAGTTCCTTACAGACCCAAGAAAATCAACATTAGAATTAGCAACGCCATTGCATAATATATCCAGAACAATGGACTACAAGGTCCACGGCTAATAGAGTTGGCTTTATTCTTGTGTTGTTGTTCGTTGCTCAGAGTTTGACTGACTGAGGTGGTTTACAAATACTAATAAATAAATAATCCCAATAGACTTGTAGGATGAGCAGGCTTATCACTGTATTTTTTGCTGATTATTAGGTGCACAAGAATTGAGTGAAAATGCTATATTGCTGCAAGAGAAAATATTCCAAACATACACAGTTGGTTACATATGTATTTATATGAATTCTGGCAATCTATAAAAAAATGAACTAACAAACAAGTCACCAAACTTAGAATTGCTACAAATAGCTAAAACACATGTATGTGTTAATCTGGTACTAGCCAAATTTAATGGGATCATAATTCCAGAATTGTTTCCCACTTGTTGAATGCATGGCTTCTAATCACTAAAAGAAGCCATATTATTTGAAAGAAAAGAACTACACTACAGAACACGAAGAGGGGAGCAATAGGTGAGAATTGGGTGGCACACAAATTTAATAATTCACATAAATTATATACAGTATGCTATAAGTAACCCCCAAAGTCCCTTTCTGAGGGGTAGTACTTTTGAGAGATGGCATACAAATAGTTGGATATTTTATATATTTCTTATCGATGGATAAATATTAAAAAAAATCAGTTAAGGTAACACAGATAAGAATGAAAATCCCAAACTTAAGGCAACTGAAAAATGTGGGCCCCAAACTTTTTTTTCGTTTAAATATTTGAAGGATATTTTGAAAGAAAGGAATTGAGGATTTGGGAGAACAGGCTCTCTTTGTCTATTCTGATGTCCATGATTTAAAAATATCTCCATGCTTCTTGTCAATTTTAAAATAGGCTTTGCATTAAAGTAGTGCAGTCTTCGTATCCTGACACACATATAGTTCCTATTCTTTTCAGGGTTTTTAAACATAGCTTCTGTTTCCCTGTTGTCAATAGTCCTTTCATTCTACAGCAGGTTTCATCATATTTAACAGACTTATCCAAAGTCCCAGTCAGTGTCTGTGTGATATTCATGGGCCAGGAATTACTCCAGGCACAAAGTTCCTCCAGGGATAAAACAAATTATTGTAATTGAGATTCAACAGCAAAAAGAAAAAGAACAAAAAATAAGTGATCTATTCACATTTGTAAGATTTAAACTCAGTGGCCACATTTTTTTTACATTTTCTTACTAAAATGTTGCATTGTACCTTAACTACTTTGAGGTATAAGGCAATAAAATAAAATAAAATAAATCAACTGTGCAAGGGGATTACAGGGATAAAATGAACAGCGGAGATAACCAGAATAAAACTTGATAATGAGCCGTGTATATAATTTCTTGCAGTCATTAGGAAAAAAAACATGCTATCAGACAGCTTGCTACATCACACAGAAATTATGAATATTAAGATGAATTAACAGTGGCTTCAATGAATGATGCAAATGACCCAAAATATTAGTGAATTGTAGTAGAAAATGAAACTAGATTTTTTCCACCTTGCAGTCATTTCCTTGTTGCATCATAAAGCTGTTCTTTCCAAACTATGTTCTGACCCCCCCCCCCGAATCCAGATTCAATTAGGGTGATGCTCTATCATCTATCTATCTATGTATCTATGTATCTATCTATCTATCTATCTATCTATCTATCTATCTATCTATCTATCTATCTATCTATCATCTATCTATCTATCTATCTATCTATCTATCTATCTATCTATCTATCTATCATCTATCATATATCATTGACATATACCTCTTGCCTTCTCATTTATTTTACTGAATAAATAAAATATTGGTCTCCCATCAAATTTTAATAGATGGGCTTAATTTGACAATCCCTGAAAACCAAGGTAAAACTTAAGGCCCAAAACAAAACTTTACATTATTGTCCACCCTATTATTTTATTAGATGTATTTGCAAGATGATTTGAAATATTTAGCATGTAGAACACCAATTTCACAGAATCCAAATACTGTATGTACACAATTTAGAAGGGGGCCTATAAGCAATAATATCCAACTGGATATTTAACAATATTTAACTTTAAGTCAGTTGGCACATTTCTGGATTTCACAAAATTGGTTCTTCTTAAATCTATGTTCATTGGACTACACTGTACAATGGCATTTGAATCTAATGTTACATCCATTTGTGGAATAACCTCTAGTGAGAAGATGCAATATTGTTCTATTGTGAACAGAAAGTAAGCTGTGTAAGGCCCCTGATGGATAGAAATGCTATCTCAGCAAGCAAAAAGGTTAAAAACAAAACAAAACCTAGGGTAAGCCATCAAACCAACTGCAAGATCCTGGTGGCGAATGTGGCAATTTGCACACTTCAGGAAGGAACATTTCATTTTTGTCAGTATATTGTGAGACCTGCCCCTATAGAATGGTTTGGACATTCCTAATTATAGTGGACAAAAGGAATAAGCCTGAGGAAGAAGAGGAAGAGGAAGGACAGCAATTCAAGACAACAGTCAGATAAAAGAAATATGAGTCCAATTCAGAACTATAACTTGAGTAAGTATCTCAGACAAGACCCTCTCTAGTTCTCATTAACAGAACCACGTTCATATTTGCAAGATTCTGTTTCTATAACCTTTAATAAATATAGAGTTAGAATGCATAACCTTTTTCCTAGTCTGATCTACCTGGAAGGGCTGAAACTAACAGAGTGTATAGTGGAGAAGGTATAACTTGATGCAGATCATGAAATATATCTTGTGACTTGTGCTCTATAGATGCATTGCACATTTAGCCATTGTAGTCTCTTACAGTTGCTGCCAAATTCTGATTTTTTTTACCTGATGGAAAACATTAACAAAAAATATCCACAGAGTAGTAATATCAATTCATGTTAATTGCATTTAGTTTATTATATTTATATTTATTATAATAAAATGATCTAAATTATACCTGAGATTTGCCCTGGCCCTGCCCATTTTTTCAGCACCCAGCATGTCATTGAATGACTATGCATGGGCTTTTTGCATACAGCGCTTCATTCTTAGAGTACAGAGTTTAGTTTATGCTTGCTCAATTATCGTAAATGTATTTTCTCTAAATCTGCCATTAAATAAAAGGCGGGATTTTTTAATAATATTTTGCAAACTTAAGTAGATTTTTTAAAAAATATTCTAACAAACATCAACTAGCCTTTTCCAGCCACAATCTGGTCCCCATCTGGTGCTTTCCAGATGTTTAGAACTATGCTTCAGATTGAAGAAAGCTGCATTCGCATATAATGAACAGGCAAATGATGCTGGCATCCTATCCAGGCTTACTTAGTTCAATAGCCTTTGGATACCTGAATGCTGAATATAAATATCAAGGACAGAAATATCTTTGCTTGAAGTATGTGACTTGATGATTACTGAATGAAAATCTTATCTCACCACGGGAGATAAGCCATACCTCATCACAGCCAAGAAATCTGAACTTCAGCCTGCCAATGAAACTTAATTTCTTAGCTTTGTTGTCCTTTAGTTTGGAAGAGCTCACTGAATATCATTCCCTTACTTGAACTGCCTTTTTATTAACTCATGCTGTATTTCAACTTCTGGGACCCTTCTTCTTTATAAATCTGAAACAAGTGCTGCAATAGGCCCCTTGAGTGCCATGTCACTTTGGTAGGGAGGACGTGGTAGGAGAGGATGGGAGAAAAATGGTACCAGAGCATCTGTCCTTGACAATGTCATCATAATGGTTATAACTCCTGAGATGATACTGTGTTTGCCCAGGCTTGCTGATCTTGCTTAGTCTTCTGAAGACTCTAATTGTCAGCTTAAGGTTTATGAGGATTTAGGGCACTGTTATTGGGATTAGATCTAGTGCCAGACATTCCTACAACTCTATAAATATGTTCTTCAGTGAATCACTGAAAATATGAGAACATAGGAAAACAAGTCTAGGTCAGGCTCTCACAAATGGAAAATACTAAATACTAGATATATTTCATTTTTAGCAACTGGCCTAAACTTCTGAAAGCAGAATCTGTAGAAATCTTTGGCAGTCCAGTTTAAACAATTAATGCTAAAAGAGGCATACCAAGATCCTACATGTCAAAGAAAGAGATATATAATTATTTATATTTAGCATTATATGTCAACTATTGGTCATTACAGATATATAGCAGCATGTCTAAATTATAAGATTTTACTATACAGCCATTTATTTTCAGAAAATGTTATTGCACATAAAAATTGGAAATATTTAGGAATTTAGGAAACCATACAGTTGATGATGTCTACCACCAAAGGGCCATATCAGGGACACAATAGTTGAGATTTGGCCAAGATGTACGTACCAATTTAAAAACTGACAGTATTTTTTTAATATTAACAACTAATATTTTTAGAGAAAACAAATATTTATGTTTTGCTTTAATTTTGATTAATGACACTTTAGAAAGAGGCTTTTTTTTACTAACAATAAAAGTATAAATGCATTTAAAGCTACAAAACAAAACTGCTCATTTAATGTGGGTGAATTACTGACTAATGGTAGTTGTCCATGTAATTCTCTTAAAAATGTTTTCCCTAAAATATTGGACCCAACAATGAAAATACTGCCTTGGAAGGAGAAATATAGATATGGAAATTAAAAATAAAATAAAATTAAAAATAGTTTCTACTATTTTTCAATAGTTTGGGCTACTGGATCTACCACAGGTTGGAAAGATTACTATTATATGGGGAAAAAAGGGAGTTGTTGTGACTTTTTGTAAACTCCCAGTTTTTTAAAACATTAATGCCAGAATATAGGAAACACAGAAGTGGCACTTCAGTATAAAAAGTTGATTATACCTGCACAAGAATTCAAGAAATAAAGGAATAGACTTGGTTATCAAGAGTATTTGGATTAAAATAAGTGGGGAGAAAAAGAATTAAGACACCACCATTGTTGATATCCATTACTCATCAGCAAGCTAAGAATTTGTAGATGATTTTCCCCCCAAGAACTTGATGGATTTTAACTTTGCTTATATCTCCTAGAAACAAAGTCTGTTGAATAAGATCCTTCCACAAAATTCTTGACTGTTTTGCTGTCCTTCAGAAGTAAGAGGAAGGCACGAAGGAAATAAATACCCTTAGCTTGACCTCCACTAACAGGGGAACATTCAGTAGAAAAAGTTAAAGTAGTGGGAATTTTCTACAAAGGTGACAATGTAATGTTGGAGGAAAACTAAAACTGAGCATGGTCAAACATCTTTGTAACTACAACAGTTTCAAAATGTGAAAAATAAGACAACTGAAGGGAAAAAAAATCAATATAATTTCACACACACACACACACACACACACACACACACACACACACACACGTGAAAATCTGACAAAAGAAAAGATGCATATAGTAGGCCCAAGGAAGAACAAGTGAGTAACAAAAAGTGTATCCAGGAATTTGCGGAGAAACCCAAGATTTTTAAAAAAGTGATTTTAGCAGAGAATGCAGAGAGCAACATAAGGAGCTCCTTCAGATGTGTTCAGAATAGAAGAAATATAAAAGAAAAGTGTACCAGCTGTTCAGTAAAAAGGGTAGTTAGAGTAAGAGATTTTAAAAAAGCAGAACTACACAGCTCTGTTTTGGCTTGGTCTTTTCCGAGAAGAGGATATGCATTCCACTGGTAATTGTGAAGTGCTGGTTGAAAGGGCAGAATTGCATCTTGAACAATGCCAACTTTGAATGAATTCAAATTTCCTCAGTTATAGCAAAGCTCTAGATTTCTGGATTTAAAATAAAAAAAATAAAAAAATAAGGAAGATTGTTGTTGTTGCCTTTCTTTAGATGCTGGTAGCACATTCATTGGTTAAAACAATGAAACAAAATGATAGGCTTTTGTTGCAAAATGGACAGAACAGTGCCTGCCTATATTTTCCTTCTTGAAAATCTACCACTCAGTCTTAAAAAAGGAAAAATGGGAATCTGAAGCAACATTAATCAATTGCTTTGGAAGCTGAATAGCAATCCAGTAAGAAATAGTGGCTAGGGTGATGATCCACAACAGAGAAGACTGCCTTTGAAATTCACCCAAGGAAACTTTCTGAATCACTCAGAGAGTGAAACTCAACCTATTTTACACGTTCGCTGCTAAAGGGATAAAATGAAAGAAATCCTCATGTAAGCTGTTTTAAGCTGCTGGAGAAAGATGCAGATAGAAATCTAAACATTAATTACATAATGAGTATTTTTATAGTATTTGAAGATAAGCAATTTGGTGCACACAGACCACATTCTGAAAGGTGTAAATGAGAAGAGATTAGGGGGTGGATCTGCAATTTTTCCGCTCTCATTTGGGAAAGCACTTCCAGTGCATTTCTGTCTATCTAGAGCAGATTCTGAAGAATGCTATGAGATTGTACAGAGATGTGTGTGAAGCTATGAGACTCAAAAGTTAGAGATCAGGATATTTATCTAGGAAATCAACTAAATGGGCCACAATAATATTTTGAAGCAGCAAGGCAGCCAGACAGAAGAAATACAATGCATACTCTTTTGCAGGGCCTTTTCCAGTTGGATATTTAGCAGCTTCAGAAAAGCATGCTAAATTCTTCCCCAAATCTAAGGTCACTTTTCAGTATTTGGGAAAGTTGAATTAATTTTCTGGCACCCATACCAAAAATAACCTTGCCATGCAACTGCCCTGCATGAAAGACCTTTAAGCTAGAGTGAAATCATGTAAATCCTAGATGTGACTTCTCAAAAATTCAGAAAGCCCTAAAGAAAATACTCACTGTTGTCCATCTAAAGATTAAGTATAAAACTGATGAAAGATTAAGTATAAAACTATTTCATTTCTTAGCATTGTGGGAGGAATGTAGCTCTTAATATTATGGAACCTTTTTGACCAATAAAGTTCATTGTATAGAGCCACCATGAGAATTATGGAGTAAATATTCAGGTATAAGCTCTTGAGGATTAATCACAAACTTCTACTATTAAGCTTTTGTGGTTGCATTGTTAATTCCCATAGTGCCACTTCTAATGACCTAGTATATCAAACAAAACCTGATCAAGTGTACTTTTTTTAGGAAGTAATCATTGTATCCAAAATATTTTTTAAAACAGAACAAAGTTTTTGTAGCTTTTATGGGTTGGATTAATCAAACAAGTATATTTGAAGAATTCAAACTCAGAAACTCATTACTTATATGCTTGAATATCTTGAACAGTGGTTTTCAACCTTTCCGGCTTTGCAGATCAACAGAGGGGGAGAGAAAATGGTTCTATGTGAGTGGCAGGCATGCTTGCGAGTGCCCACTGCTCGTGCAAATAGAGCTACATGCATGTGCTCGCTTGCTATTTGCGTGGTCTGGTTCCGAATGGGCTGCAGTCCAGTATCGGCCCACGAGCTGGGGGTTGAGGATCAGTTAGAAGCATTGGTTTCACCAAGATTTTGTCTGAACTGATCTATGAAACATAGTAAGATGGATTACAAAGCTCTTTCTCTAACTTTTAAGGGCATTTCCTGATATGTTATTATGAAAAAGCCTAGCATAAAAACCATGAAGATGAGCTGTCACCAACATGGGCATCCATAGTGGAGAGGGAGGTCAGAGCACAAAGAATGTGTGTCACCACACAAACTCTGTCCCTCAAGTACTTTGTGCAACAATTTACATTTTGTCATGATAAGCGTTATGACAAATTGTGGTTGCCTTTGTGTACAATTATCCCGTAAAGACTGCTGTGGGAAGGGTCTGCATTGCTAAATTCTCTGAAAGTCTATTGATGTGGTTTTTGAACTACTGGTTGGACTTATACAGCACAACCTCTTAAAATTTTCATTTTAGCTAGAAACTGGTAACAGAAGGTCATAGATTTGTACCATACTTTAGTTAGAACTCATAAGTGAAGTTTCACATAACTATAAATTAATTACTTAATCCATTCCTGCACAATAAATTAAGGTGATAGAATAATAATTACCCACTTTCTCATAAAAGAACTTTGCAAATTCTGAATTAACTCTAAAAAGTAAAAAAGTAAAAAAAAATAAACACACACACACACACACATTTTTGATCAGGGATTGTTGTAAAATAAAGGAAAGCAGACTATATGCCTTACTGCATATTATACCTTCAAACCATTCAATTATTTCATTTTGTAAGCCACTCATTTCAACCTCATGATTTTAGGGATAAACAGTAAAGAAATAAAATAGCTATAATTTCACAAACTGAATACGAAACTGAAGGCAGCCAATACTGCCAATACTGAAGTGGACCAGATATTGGACCAAAACATATTATTTTTTTCATTGATTACTGCCCCCTAGTTCAGGACCAAGTAAGAAATTGCTAAGATTCTTCCTATAAATATGCTGATAATAGCCTGATTTTTTAAAAAAAAAAATCTTAAGAAGTTCATCCAGGCACAACTGCTCACTGTTGATTCCTACCGATCTCTTGTCCATTATTCTTCATAAGTCAATGATACTTCTATTGACCAGTCTTTTATTTTTCAAAGTCATTGCCTTCTGAGATAAATACTTAGTATTTGCACAGTATATGGAATTAGTACATGCTGCATGTGGATCTGTCTATTTTCACCATTTCACTACATATGGCATTTATAAGATTAAAATCAGAATACCATTTTGTGTTTTTTTTCTCAAAAAAAAAAGATTGTGCAAACCTATGCTCATTTATTATTATTGTAGCAAGAGAGCATCTCTAGGATGCTATATTTCATAACTTACACAGGAGGGTGAATCTGTCAATTTTGGTTCCACTTAAGTTTCTCATTCATAAATTTACTAAAGCAGGTTTGACATTAATTTGAGGTTATGGATTAAAAAGTAACCCTTTACACTAAAAGTTTTGTGCATATTTATTTCAAAAACATCCAGATGCTTGCAAGGAATTGCCCTTGTTTTTGTATTTTTTTCCCTTTTATACATATTTGGATGGATTTTTTTATATAATGATCTTATGCATATTTTCCAAAGTTGTAATTCTTATCACAAATTTGGACTCATCAAATTTATCCTTAGCCTCACATTATTTTTCTTATTTCTTATATGAAAAAGAAATGGGCATATTCTGATGCTGATCGATCTGTCTGTCTATCTATCTATCTATCTATCTATCTATCTATCTATCTATCTATCTATCTATCTATCCACACACAGAAACATGAAAATTTAAAGCCAAACATTCATTTGTGTTGATGAGGATCATTTATAAACCAATAGAACTGAAACTGTAACATTATTTCCAGTATGAAAAACATAAGGGATTTCAAGGAAGGATCAGCTTTTCAATAGATTATGCATATCTGACTTTTATAAGACAAAGAAGCTGCCTTTCTCCAGTACAGTGGGCAATTCTCCCACCTACTGATGGATTTTAATAGGGACATGTATAGATCTCAATACTGATTGATCAGCATTTGAAGAGACTGAATGTGTAATTGCATTTGGTAACATTAAAACCGAACTGGGGATTTATGTTTTCTTTGGGATACAGAATTCTAAGTTTTGAGGCAAGCAGACAACAAAGCAGTTGAAAGAAAGATAGCATCTGTTTTTCTGTCTATTCAAGCTGAAGTTTTTCATTCTAAATGCAAGCAATGTTTCCAAAGTTAACATAATTAACTCAAAACAATCCTGGAACCTCATAATGTAGGGTACAGATGGAAATTCAAAGCTTTAAAACTGCAATATAACTGCAACAGGATTATCATTCTTTATAAAAGAACAAATCTGAATGCTAATCAAAACAGGTGTTGATTCTGATGGTTGTGAAATCACCAGCCGGGTTATTTATGTATTAGCTGTCTATGAAGCACTTCATTCGTTGTTGTTTTTTTTTAAAGTACAATCTATGAGTACGCTAACATGATAAGATTAAAAGGTATGATGCTGAACATTGTTTTCTAAATAAAAAAACTAGAAGTTTATGGGTTGAAAATTTCCGCAGCCCCTTTCTATTTGTTACCTTCCCTCCGTGTATTGATTTATTAATTATATTTATACAAAATCAAAAAAGCTTTGCAGGAAAGTGGCAATTCCAGTCATCCGTTAGTGCTAACTAACAATTTGCTTGGCAAGAATGTTTTCAGTCCTTAAAACGGACTAAAACTTTGAGAAAATAATGTCATCCGAATGTGAAAAGCTTGGAAAAAGTGGGAGGATTAGTTCCTGCTGCTTAATGTGTTATCATTTCCGTGGTATTTATAATAGCTGAAGCCTTTCTAGGCAAGATCTTTCATATTAATCTAGTGTTGCATTAAATTCAGGATAAGCGGTCCCAGGGTCAAGCATCATTCATCATTAGTTGAAGTGACATTTGCAACCCTTCTCACAGCAGCTGCATGAAAGGATAGTAAAAGGTATTCTTAAGAAGGACAGGGGGTAGAAAACAATCCCAGCACTATCTGGCAGCAACTAAACAAGGTGCCACAATGTCAGCATGGTAATGTGCTTAAATTCAGTGATGTCATTCTTCCCTAACCTCAGGAGTCACAAGGCACAAGGCAGCTGCATTCCTGAACTTCGTAGCGCTGGTGACGATAAGTAATGGCTGGATGTAAATGAATTACATTAGTGTGGCTATGAGCATGGCTCTGTGAATCTAAATGATAATTTATATCATGATCCTGTTTGGGTTTTTTTTGAGACTTTTCTACTTGTTAACAAGGCTGCCCTTGTTTTTGTGGCATCCTCCAGGCATAATAGATTCTGGGAAGCTATGGCAGATAGCCTTTGAGATGGCAAGACCACATTCCAAGACAGGATCAGAGAACAGACTAGCTAAATCAGGACTTCTAAAGGCTGTTTGGCCACACAGTATTTTTTTTTCCACCAAAAAAGCTCTCTTCCTCTCTCGTGCTTTGCTGCAATGCTTGCTTTCTATCAACCATTAAGACAAGAAGGGGCAGTGTGCAGAAGTCAAATCTGTAATCATCAGCTTGAGAAAGAGAAATCTGTACAAAATGGCTAGCGCTCACGCTTCAGAGTCTTTTTGATATTCATAGTATAGGGCAACATATACTTTATATAACACTTGCTTTTAATTATGTGAAATTTGATCTCTGGAATTATGCACATTTTTATACTGGGTTTATTAAAAGAGCATGCTGTTCGATTTAGTGGGTTTAGGGGTTAGAGCTAAATTCTCCCTCCCACAAGAGGCTTTTACGTTGACTGACTAGTATAACACATGAATGATATGTGATTCTTTCTATCTGAATTGTGTTTCATTGATTTGCGTTAATTCATCATTATTGTATAATTCATTAAGTGCTTTAAAGCATTATGTAAGTTAATTGTATCTTGACAGACAGAAAATAACTCATTAATTTTACAAAGAACATCTGAGCCTGTTTATCAGAATGGCTTATAAGATTATTGACAGAATGTTAGATATGAGAGCCTCTGCATGGCTCCATGTAGGTAAAGTACTTTTAATAGAATTGAACTGGATCACATGCAAAATCGTGGTGACTATGATGCAACCAAAGAAGTATACCATATTAAAGTAAATGGGGCTTGTTTCTTAATTTATATGGTTAGAACTGTATAATATAGCATTTGACTAGAGACCTAGAACATGCCCTTGAATCCTTTCCTTCATCTATTTAATCTACTGCCAACTGTCCCAAAGTGAAAACTTGACTATGTTTTGTTGAGCATTTTTTATGGTAAGTGTGTATTTCCTGGATCCTGCCTGTCACTATACTAAAAACCCCTTTGTTAATTCAAAGAGGATTCCATCAACAGAACAATGCAAGCTTTGACCGTTGAAATGTTCTCTTGCTGTTATTTTCACCTCAAAACTAGCTCAGGAAATTCTACAAAGGCATATAAAAACAGCAAAATGAAATTATAGCTTGATTTGTTTGTCTTTTTTTTGTTAACAAAAAAGTATCAAATCAAATTGATCAGTTCAATGATTTTACTCCTCCTCCTCTTCACCATCACCATTAACATTTTATGACATAGTATTTATAAATAGCAAAGCAAAAACCAGTTGTAAAAGCAGAATGACTGTTAAAAAAAACAGCAACGGATAGATGACTGATGCCACTAGAAGTACCTTAGAAAGTATGCTTTATAAAACTGTGATAGAATGTAAATATGGGAGACAATTCTAGGGTTTTTTTTTTAGCTACGTATAATTCATGCAACTGAATTTTGAAACTTTTCAAGCTAGTACAGGAGTATCTAACCAATCCATCTAACTAGTCAATCCAACAGAAATTCGGAAGAGAAAAGTCATACAATCTTCTACAATTAATACTTAAATTTAACTGTAGTTTTTTTGGTAGATTTATCTTATACAGTATGCAGTATAAATTACTGTATTTAATATATATAGTGAATTTTCCATTGGGATTTCCACCATTCTCTCTTTCATTCCTAAACCAATGATGTTCTGAGTTCCATGGGTTATCTTTGCTCCTCTCCCCTTAAGTGGCTTATCTTTAAAGAAATGTAAGATGATGGGAAAGTTTGTTAAGACAGCTCAATAGTTCATAGGCACCATGTCCTAGCTGCACTGTGATCCTGAAGACCATTGATATGAAAAAGTCCTTAATTTAATTCACTGAGTTGAATTAACATTAATTGTATGTATCATTAGCAGAAGCTAACTTTACCTAAGTTTATTCAGCACAGTTTTTTGAGAGTTGCATACTATACTCCCCAGACTATGCTAACCTGAGAATATTCAAGCAATAGATATCAGCTTCTCCAATTTTAGTGGTATACAATACATGTGGAAGCAAAACCAGCATAACCCAAGTTTAAATTCTGTGTTCTCACTGAGTGGCCTTGGGCAAGAAACATTTTTTTAAAAAAAAAACTTCTCTAAACTGCAAAATTGATGCAATAAAGGTCCACCGCACATGGGAATGAAATCATGCTTATCAAATATATTACTTATTACAAGTGCTATGAAAAAGCAGTGCTTTTAAATGCCCATCTCCCCAAGCATGGATGAACATCAGTCATGTCAATATATAAGAATACTGGTTACGTTCCTACTTGTCTTTTATATGCAAGTTATGCGGTAGTGCATAGTTCACTGTTCCACCCCTGGAGCTTTTTTATATGAGAATGATAAA
Organism: Vipera ursinii; assembly: GCF_947247035.1. NCBI lineage: Eukaryota > Metazoa > Chordata > Lepidosauria > Squamata > Viperidae > Vipera > Vipera ursinii. The sequence continues at coordinate 140,760,377 of NC_139512.1, read as the reverse complement.
ACAGTTATAATAAGATGTGCTGTTATTCTTAAAAGTCAAAGTTTTCCCTGACACACTATATAAACCTTTTCAGTTGCCTTTAAAGAGCTACGTGTGCCTTCTAAGAGTTTATCCAAAGAAGAGAAGTCCAAAAGAAAACAAAAAAAATGAAAATTCACTAACAGGTCTTCCCCCTCCTCCTCTCTCTTTCTCTTTGCATCTGGGGAGTTATTATAGCCTTTCAAATTCAGGAGTTCTTTCAATCAGAAGATGCCTTAAAGGGACAGAAGGTCTTAAAATATGCTCCCCGTGTCCCTAGTTGAGAAAGATATGGAGAAGGGGAAGAAAAGTCAAACAACAATACAAAAAGCATTAATGCAGAGAACAGTAGGGTCTCCCCCTAATTTGACTCTCCCCACAGGTGGTCTGCAGCTGTATCCAAACAGGTTATAGTGTTGCCTTCTCATGAGGATGACAACAAAGTGGTGCCTGTATTCTCAATAATACATTTCATTTAGTGGCTCAGAATGAGTTAGGTCTAAAAATAGGGGCAGGGAAAGCATTTTCCAGCATAGCCCGAGGTAACTCCCTGTGCCAGCAGAAGACAGTGGCGCACTTGTTTCGCAGGCTGTGCATGGAGATAAAGAATATCAGAAATCTCCTTCACATGACATGACTCACTGAGGCCTACTGCCTGCCTGGAGCTGATTCATTCTTTTTCTATCCACTGGTACACAATGAACCACCTCAACAGACTGGACCAAATCAATAAGCGATATTTGGCTTGCTTATCAAATAAGCCTTCAAATCTACAGATATTTGATTCTGTAGAGCTGCATTGTAGAATCCACCCTACAGCTCTCGAAATGTGCCAGCCTCCAAGGTGTCACAAGATTCTAAAGACTCCTACGGTTACCTTTCTGACAAGGCAAGGGAAGCATACAGGTAAAATTGCAAGCAGCCTGCTGTCCAAATGTCCAAAAGCCGCCATTTCCCCTGCATCAGCAGATTCAAACTGATGCATCTTCTGGCATCCTATTAAAATGAGGACTATCCTGGCATAAAGTAGCACTTTGCTGCTCTATTTCCTCCACAGATACAGCCACCTCCTGCTGACAGATCCATTGTAAGATTGTTTCTTGGGTGGCATCCAGAAGACTACTCCGTCTTAGTGTTTAGGCAGTGCTAAGGTAAAAGTGCTACTTTTGTGCCAGCGACAGATGATAGGTGTAGCACTCACTTTGCAAAGAAAGGATTCTGCCAGGCAATCTCTGCTGCTTGAAATGGATTTCATCCTAAGTCTATTTACATAAATCTTTTAATGGTTAGCACTTTGAGCATTTATTTTGAGCATTAGAACCATGGCAAAGAGAAAACATGTTATTAAATCAGAAGCACAGAAAACAGATAATCTTATCCTCCAACTGTCCAGTTTTAGCTGGATCTGTCACATATTTCAGAGGCTGCATCTAAAAAGCCACACCTTCCAAACATTTCAAAATTTCTCTGTCCCTGTCCTCGTTTTTTTTCCCCTCTTGTAACTATGTGTGTTGATGGCAGCTACAGCAGAAACTGAGAAGATGGATGACAAATAAATTGCCTGTCACATTGGTTTATATTGCTCTGTATTTTTGACATCCCGAGAATTATGGTGACACCAAAATTAAAATTGTATCGTACGTAAGAAATGGAGATAAAATGTATTCTTTTAAGTGCATTTGATGATTTCCCCCCCCCTCTTAACTTTCTTCTCTAACGCCGTTGTCAAAGAGTTTCATGCAAATCAAATGCTGCTACTATTGGCTAAAACTCTCTCTACTTCTCTGAGATCTTGACTAAAATGAAGCTATAAAGAGAAACAGTAGTAAAAGTAAGAAAAGTAAGATGCCACTTGGTTGTTAGCTGTTTTGGTCATTGATAGGTAGGAGGCCAGGAAAGTTAGTTTTGCCTTGTCAGAAAGAAAAGTACTGGCTGAATTTCTGCTTGAGTTCATACTCAAGAGTAGCCAGCTCCTGTAAGTTTTCAGTGGTGCAGAAAAGGAAGCCTGTGTGTGTTCAGATGTGCTTTACTTTGAGTATTTCAGGATGGAGCCTAGAATTTAAGACAGGCTCCTAAGCTGCCCTGATTATGCATTGGAACTAATTAAGAAAGTACTAGAGGAAAAATAAATCAAGTTTAAAAACAAAAAAAATAAAAACAGAAAGAAGGAGTACCTATTTTCATGATGGAGAATGGAATGAACAAGTTATTTCCATACATGCTTTAGTTTATGGTTTGCTGACAGAAAGTGGAATCAGTATTTACAATTTAAAGAGAAACTTCCAAGAATATACTGTTAGCTGGGAAGGCCAACTCCTTCTCTAGTCCTGCTGGCAGGAATTATCAGGATTTTTATACAGCTTTTCTTCACCTGCCCAAAGAATTGAGGGTAATTGTCAAACTCTGAATGCAGAATTTTTGTAACTGCTCTGTGGCTAAATTTCAATCATTAGGTTAGTGGCTTCAAAAGATTGTCGGAGATTTCCACTTTTTAATATTTACAAATATTGCTAAATGGGGAAATAGCAAATGATTTATAAGGGGGATCTTTGAAAATATAGATAATGGAATATTGCAAAAGAAGACAGGCAAAATTTATGAAAGCAACCATGAAGCAAAGGGAAAAAGATATATAGCCTGCTCCTGACATCCTGGGAGCATGTACACTATTAGTTTTAGAACATGCTACATATTAGAAAATAAACTAGAATTCCAATCCCAATGAATTCTTTGGATAAAGTCTGATTTTCCACATACTAAAGTTGAAGTTCTCCTTAATATTGTTTCTTCCTATAAATCCCTTATTCCAGGGGTGTCAAACTCAATTTCATTGAGGGCCACATCAGCATTACGGTTGCCCTCAGGGGGCTGGGTGGGTATGGCCAGGGTGGGCGTGGCCTACTGGGTGGGCGTGGCTAGAGTGCGTATGGCCTACTGGGTGGGCGAGGCCAGCTCTACATCGTTCGCATCAAGGGTGCCTATGGGGGCCCGGGCAGGAGTGGGACAGATCTGAGGGTCTCTGGCAGAAGGAGGGTCTCTGGGCCAGGGCCAAGGCAGAGGGGCACGTTCCCTCACTGTTTCCAGGATGGCTTCGTGGGCCGCATGAAACCACTTCGCAGGCCGGATCTGGCCCCCGGGCCTTGTGTTTGACATGTCTGCCTTATTCCCACTGCACTGAGTCTGGATTTTGCAGGTGGTGGATTAAAGAGATACAGGGAATGGAAAATCAGATTGAATCCCATCATTTCATTGTAGCTTTAATGCTAAAATAAATTGTGAGATTAAGCAATGCATTTGATAAAAATAGTGGAATGGAGCTATATGTGAACTACTGTACTCTCGTGAAGCCCTTTGACAATTTGTGGAATAGCAGTGTTTTTACAGAACATGACACAATGCAGATTTTTGTTTTTTGAAGGCAGAGGAAATTTGGATGACAAATACTTCATTTTTTAAAATAAAAATGGATGCTATAATTCAAAAGTGACAACATAAGGATTTGTAGACAATTTCATGTACTTCAGAACTTTGAGGCTTGGATTTTCAGTAGCTCCTGCCAGCATTGTCAGTGGAAAGAGATTGTGAGAAGTACAGTACAAAATGACCATAAATTACCAGCTTGTTTTCTGTGGTATATCTATCTAATGAAAATAAATAAATATTTGCCCTATCATAAAATTAAAATTAGAAAAGGATTCCACCATGAATGGTTCTTTCTCTAGGTACTGCTAGGTTATTTTCTTTCTTTTATATCTTCTGACAGTAGTTCAGCTGAGAGAGACACTTACAGAAGGACCTCAGTTAAAGACCTGAAAATATGGATGGGCACACATGAAGATGGTAAAAAGGCATGCAATAGTGAGCTGGATGGCATATACATCAAGTAAATACATAGAGAAAGGGTTGAGTTTTTATTATTTGGTTTGACTATATTAAATAAATGTTGTGAAGAGGTAGACACACTGCATTGTTGTTATTGTTGTTGTTGTTGGTCACTTGATTCCTGGTGACTGCCTGTCTCTCCCATTTTCTTGGCAAGAATTTTCAGAAGTGGTTTGCCCTTGCCTGCTTCCTATGGCTGTGAGAAATTGACTGGCTCAAAGTCACTCAGTTGGCTTTGTGGCTAAATTGGGACTAGAATTCACAGTCTCCCAGTTTCTAGCCCAATGCCTTTAATCACTTCACCAGACTTTGTTTTCTGTTCTTTATATATCCTAAAACACTAACTTAGGCCTTCCAACCCAGAATATATTATTGTAGGTCACATTGTAATACATATACAATGAATTAGTATCAGGTACTGTAAATAGGTTACATCACTTTCGAAGCATTCCTCAGTTTACATATTCCATTTTTTTTCAATTTATGTTCCTTACAAGGAGGGGTTAATGGCTTAGACTGTGTCATCAAGTACCAATTTATATATATATATATATATATATATATATATATATATATATATATATATATATATATATATATATATATATATATATATATATATATATATATATATATATATATAATTTCCCTTACTCTGTTATTATTGTCTCTTGATATCTTGGAAAAAGGTGGTGCTAACCTGAGGCTCTATTCTAGTCTCATTTCTTAATAAACCGGCAGATTTCTTTTAAAAAAACCATAAAAGGCATGTTGCACAAGTAAAAGAGAACAGAAAATGGTGCACTGTGTTCTTTCTATCAAGTACACATGACAAACTTCAGTGAAACTCTTCTCTATCTGTGATTAACAGATGTTCCCCATTTTTCTCTGTCTCAGCAATTTAAACCACTATCTTCAGTCTTCAAACCCAAGATACATTATTATAGGATACATCATAATGATATACTGTATGTTCATATACAGTATCCCATACAATGACTAGTTGATTTATAATTGAGATCCAATAAAGGAGAAAATTGGCTTTAACTGATGATCAGTGAAATAATAAATGCATTAAAATGTTTGAAAAGAACATCTTTTTTAACAGAGATGGTGACATAATAAAATTAAATATGGATATCAGATAATAACTGTTATTATTAGACAAGGGAATATAAATGGAATCTGGAAGGCAATCTGAAGAACAATGTACAAATAAAATAGTTAAGTCTATAGAAATTAAGTAAAGTTTTTTAAGTTTAAAAGTGTGCACAAAATCATAATTTATTGCTTTTATTTTCCTCAATATTCTGTTAGTTCAGTATGTAAGATATTACTGAAAATTCCATTGTAAATTTTATTGACAGTTTTGTATATATTTTTTTTCATTTCCTTTACATTGCTATGCAGCATAATTCACTGCTACGCACATTCTGTAATCTTAAGCCTATTTTTTTTATCCTGAAGCACCTGATAAGCACAGAATAGTCAGGTCTATCCAAGAAATACTATAATTTGATTTTATTATATTTGTTACTTATTTATAGTCTTAGGAAGAGTCTCTTCAGGTTATAAAGGACTAATATGCAATAGAAAGGTTCATAAATTAAAGTCCTCCTCCTCTTCCTCCTCTCTGAGGGCCTTGCCCCCAAATCCCAGACTAACAGGAATAACCATGGGGGGGGGGACAGGTGTCCAAATGTAACAAATTTCTAGAGGCCTTGAACTTGCCCTCTTCCATCCTTCTAGGGTAGTTTTTATCATCCTGGATAAATTCAGTGTGTCCTTAAACTAACAGAATAGTCTCTGCTGCAGAAAAATCTCAAACAGATGCCAGGATGTACAAACAGTTTGCAAAAGGGAGGAGCAAAGGAAAAATCTTTTATGAAAACTGTAATAAAGTTTAAATACTACAATCTGAAATGGAAAGAAGCGGAAAGAATAAACTCTCACCAGTTTCCTTCAAAGCGAATATTTGAAAATAGTAGGGAACAATTTACTAATGATTCAGGAACCAAAAATGAAACATGAGAGAGAGAGATAGAGACACCTTCCCTCTCTTTTAGTTACTTCTAAAATTTCAAAAAACTTCCCTAAATTCTCAATTTACTACTATGTTGGTTATAAACAACGGTAAATGACTTTTATGCCTTATTTAATCCCTTGCCTCATTCACACAAATTCACTCAAACATTTTGCTTTACTGTAGTCACTCAAGTTTAAACACAGAGTACTTTGTATAGAATAAGGGTTATGTTATGCTATTTTTAACAATATTACTATTATACTTTGTACTATACAACACAGTACAAAGTCCAATGTGTGTGTGTGTGACTATTTTATATAGAGAGCTATTTATTACATTTTAGGTAATCTTTCCTTTTTTGTTATATTTCAAATTAATCTGTGAAATGAACAGGTGGATATGTACCCCCATTTTCAGTTAACATTTTGAAAACCCTCAGAAAACATGGCCTTCAAAGATTTTAATAAGATTGGCACCAGACGATGTTTCCTTACATTAAATTGCATAGTCCTGTATCTAAATTTACAATGTTTAAAAATATATGTAAATTGGCAAGTAATTAATACATCAAGCTGCCTATTAAATTATGTGGTCAAAATGTTTACTTTGAGTACTTACATTCAGATATTTAAATGATAGATAAAATTACCTAAGATTTTATTTTGTATCTGAATATTTATTTAGATAACAGCATTCTATTATCTACAATAAAATATTGGTAAAATATTTTTATTTAGCTTTGACAGATTTTTTTGAATGCATGTATTATAGTTGCAAGTGCTTGTAATCCTAACAAAGCACTACACAATATGGATTTTGGCAACTCTGGGAAAAGTCTCTTTATTTCATGCATTTGGTTTACAATATATTTTCTTTATTGATGGAGGATATTAAACTGTAACAAAGGAAGATGGGTGAAAAAAAATCTAGTTCCCTTATTTTCCTTCAAATCCAGTATCCTCATTTTCCTTATATGTGATCCCTCTGAATCATTTTCAACTGTGGCAGATTTTATATTCATAATTTATTTAAATGGATGCAGCATGTTCCAATCCATTTGTCAATTAGTAATTTATAACTTATCATAAACATGGGTCAATCAACACATATTTACTCAGAAAAGAGACTACAGTATTAGATGTGTAAAAAATAAGTAGGTGAATATACAAATACATACCTAACGCAATACACAGAGACATACAAAAAAACCCAAGTTCTTTTTGACATGATTCCTTTGTCATCTGAGGTTACATACATTAGTAAACAAATGCCACTACAAATTTCTGCGTTTTCTTCATCAATCAAAATGGATCAATTAAAGAGTAGTGGAACTAGATCTGAACTCCAAAGCTGCGTGGTCATATTACCACTTACATTATTACTAAAAAGCCACATCTATATTCCAAACTGGGATACTATAACCCCTTTGTCATTTTCCAATAAAAAAAGTCCCTACCAAATAGGCAGAACACACCGTAATTAGCAGCTGGCAGAGAAAGCTGTAAATCTGTATGAGTTCTGAACGATTTGCTTACATTGTTGCTTTGTTGACAAATGATGCTGTACATGTTAATGTTCCTGAAATGTCCCCATTGCACCTGACGTGCCAATAAATGCCAGCCAGCTGTATGAATTATGGAAATAAGATTTTTGTTTATGAAGGTATCCCAGACATTTATTTTACTGCATTCCTCTTGACAGATTTAATGTCTGGAGTTACACTGAGAAGATATTTGCTACCTGACAGAATGGATAATGGAAACTTTAGAGTCCTTTAAAAAAAAAAGCCAGGAAATTCATTTGTGTGTTTCTCTGCATGCATTTGTGTGTGTGTGTGTGTGTAAGTGTATGTGTGTGAGTGATTATACATTCTCACACCCACATTTTCACACATTTTACCTTGTGGTTACATATTTTAAATCTTGAGGTAAACCCTGAATATTTTAAATGGAATGAAAGTAAATTGTTCTTAATGTACAATAAATTGGTTGCAGCTAATGCTACAATATATAAGGCAATAAGAAAATTCTCTTCAAGAGCTATGAGAGAGATGCTGTATTCAGTTGATCTATTTTGTTAATAAATGATTTCCCTTCCTATCTATGCGGTATCTAATTTATATGCATCAATACTAAACTGGCATCCTTGCAAATTGATAATAAATATATAAAAGCTGATAAAAAGGAATCCTTCAGAAGAAAAGCAGTATAACACATATATGCTTCTTTAAGGAAGATACATGCAAAATATTTATGACCCAGTACATTCACCCGAAAATAATATTGAAAATGAGGTTGTTTCCTTGTAAGAAAATTTAATTCACATTAGAAGCAATTATAAATTATTATTTACACACATATATATATATATACCATAATGATAAATCCAGAAGCTTAGGAAGTAAGAATTTTTAAAAATGTTTTTTAGCTTCATTCTCAAAATTCATTATAAGGTTTGGGAGTAGGAATATATTAATTAACATATTAAAAGGCAGTTCAAATATCCACCTCTCTCTAAATAATATCTCTGTAGAATACTCTATCAATTTTATTTTATCCATATTCTATTTTTGTTTGCTATTGTTCCTGGGTTCAGTAAAAACAACAGGACTGTGAAATAGTTATTATTATGGGAAAACTATATTGTCTTTTAATCTTCGGGGCAAGGATTTCCTCAAATAAAAAGAACTGAAATTTCTTATCTGCTGAGACGATGATGATAAGGAGGTGACAAGAAGACATTTGAAGGACTGGGGAAAAAATTAAATAGGTATCTTCTCAGTGTCTTTCCTTAATGTGTTTTTTCTCCTGAAAATTTGGAGAAAAAAGTAAATTTTAATGTATTGAATTAAAAAAAAGTTAGCCATGAAAATTAAAACCTGGTGTCAAAGTATGCAAAAAAAAGTTTTCAGATGTTCATGAAAACAGGAACGAAAAAGGAACTGATTTGAAGGAGTGTAGAATGTTGATAGTGATGTTCCCTAGATTCAGAAAATGAAAATAATTAAGCAATGTTTCATGTAACAAAATGTGAGTTCTTACCCTTGGTTCTCTTCTCCCTACCTTCCCTCAATTTTTTTCAGGTATTTATTACTGTCTGCAGTATATAGAATAGAATAGAGCTGGAAGGGACCTTGGAAATCTTCTAGTCCAGCCCCCTGCTTAAGCAGGAGAACCTATACCATCTCAGATAAGTGACTGTCTAGCCTCTTTTTAAAAATCTCTCGTGGAGTGCCCACAATTTCTGGAGGCAAGCTGTTCCACTGGTTAATTGTCCTCACTATCAGGAAGTTTCTCCTTAATTCCAGGTTGCTTCTCTCTTTGACCAGTTTCCAACCGTTGTTTCTTGTCCTGCCCTCTGGTGCTTTGGTGAATAATGTGCCCCCCTCTTCTTTGTGGCACCCCTTCAAATACTGCAAAACCACTATCATGTCTCCCCTATTTCTTCTTTTCTATAGACTAGCTCAGGGCTAGGCAACCTTGGCTCTTTTATGACTCGTGGACTTCAACTCCCAGAATCCACAAGTCATAAAAGAGCCAAGCTCGCCTACCCTTGGACTAGCCAAACCCAAGTCCTGTAGTTGTTCTTCGTATGTTTTAGTCTCCAGGCCTTTGATCATCTTAATTGCTCTTCTCTGAATTTTTTCCAAAACTCTCAACATCTTTTTTTTGTGATATGGTGACCAAAATTGGCAGCATTATTCCAGGTGTGGTCTTACTATGGTTTTAGAAAGCGGTACTAATACCTCGCGTGATCTTGATTCTATGCCTGTGTGCAAAGTATATTGTATTGGCGGGGGGAGAATAAAACACATATTTTCTTTGTTTTACTACAAAGACTATTGTTTCTTTTCTTTTTGACATTTAGTTTTTGCCTGCTAAAATGGCCAGAAATGAAGAGTTGCTACAGTCCTTAGAGATCAACAGCATGTAGCTTAAATTGTAATAATAATTTAAAACATTTTAAATTAAATTACTAAAAAAAATATAATTGAATAAGGTTGTATCTTTCAAATGTATCTACCAAACATTTTCTTATAAGTAAATTAAATTATGCATAATACACACATATCAGTATCTTCAAAGGCAACTTTATATCTTTAGAAGTAGTTAATAACTAAGTTTCCATTTCCACCAAAAAAAATTCTTCCCCCCCCCCTCAAAAAAAAAATGACTGAAAGAAAACTGGCTTTTGCTTTATCATTTCTGGGAGGAGGGGAGGGGGAAATCACCAATAAATATAAATCACAAATAAATATAAATGTCTCCGAGATTGTTGCTTGTGAGAACCTGTAGCCTACCTGTGTCATACCTATTATTACAGGTAGAGCAGAAAGCTACATTGTTTGTGTGTTTTTATCCCTTCACTTGCTATGATGGCCAGAATTTGGGCTATGAGCCTCTTGGCTTGTTCATGAGCTTAGACAATTTTCCAAATAAAGTTTCCCTAGCCATTGTGATACTCATTTACTTGATCACCATCAGGATATCATGCTTTTGGTCACTTGACTTGAACAAGCAAGAAATCGTAGCTCGGTTTTTCTTGTCCTCCACAGAACTGGGTGGCTGTTTTTTAACATCACAGTTTATTCTGGTTCATTTGGAGGGCACAGTGCTATGCTTTCTTTCCATGGTCATCACATAATCTTCACATTTACTCAAGAATGAAACTTACATTTTCTAGTAATACAGCTGACAAATCTAAGAAATCATCAAAAAAGGCTGCAAATGTTGTCCTTTCTCCTTTGATTCAGACTACTGGACAATTAAAGAGGAACGCTTAGGAGTTCAGTTGGTATATAAATTGGGAGGTTGTCCTCGAGATATATAATTAATTGGCTGCAGCCCAAGTTAAATGCAATCAAAACCTGTGGTAGGACTGTTAAATACACAGCACAATTTGTGATAAATAAAACGAAGTTTAAAGCCTATAAACCAAAAGGTGGCAACAGATTCAAATCTATGGCATCCATCCAAGTGTTTACTCAGTCTATTTAGTATTGCCGTTCACTAAGGGCTTGTCTCACAGTAGGAAGTTCAGCATTTCTAATCATGCTGTCCCACTTTCTAGACATGGAAAGATACTACAGTTCATTCTGCTTTTCATTACTGTACAAAACTGGGAGGGATCAGAGGGATATCTAATATGCCATCTTCTCTGAAGAGCTTTTTTTTTTTTAGAAAAAAGAAGCAAAGTACAAAACATATTTTGCTTTTGTATGATAGTGCTGAACTAGAAATTTGGTATACCACCGTATGAATGGGCCCCTCAGCTATTTCCACACAGAAGGATATGAAGCTATGTTAATCTTATGAAGCCTTTGAAATCCTCAGTGGAAGCGTAGTGCCTGGAATCACCTATATTTAAATTAGTATTATTTTTATTAGTATGGGGGAAAAAAACTTTTTGTATATAACTGCCCACAACTCACTTTCTAAAACACCTATACAGGCCAAGTTCAAGAAACAAAATTTCAGCCACAAATCTAACACGTTTTCTCTTATTAGAGTCATGAGAAATATCAGTTAACCAATTTCCCATTTCTTTAAGAATGCAATTTGTCTATCTTTCATAGATCTTTCCATTCCTTCTTAGCTTGTTGCTTTCTTATTGATCTGGTGATCTCAGTTTGCCTACACAAATCAGTTTGTGCAGAGTGGCTTCTGCTTCACTCTGACTCTTTCCCTGAAGAGAAAGAGAAACAAAAAGTCCAGATGGTTAAAATTATTTTAAAGCAAATATTTAGTGGTTGCAGCTCAATATTTCTGGCACACACTTGCTATTATAAAACTGACACAGTACATTTGCTGTGTTTACTGTAGTCCCAAGGGGAAGACAAATGAATACCTTGGAGGAGCCGCTCCTACTTCTGTAAACATATTACAGTGTCATTAGAAATGATGGAAAAATTAAAGATGTCTTGAATACAGAAAAAAAGTTTTCACTATTTCTAATGTGCTGTTTTTTCCCAGGGTCTCCCTTTAGCAGTTGCTCTAGAATGGCACTGGTTGATCCAAGCTGATCTTGTTGAATGGTGCATTTCAGCAGATCTGTTGAAGTGCACAGTGCACAATTATACACTGTAGAGGTAGTCCTCGACTTACAACAGATCGTTTAGTGACTGTTCAAAGTTACAACTGCACTGAAAAAATGAGTTATGACTGTTTTTCACACTTATAACCGCTGCAACATCTCCGTGGTCACATGATCAAAATTCAAATGCTTGGCAACTGATTCATACTTATGACAGCTGCAGTGTCCTACAGTCACATGATTCCTTTTTGTGACCTTCTGTCAAGCAAAGTCAATGGGGAAGCCAGATTTACTTAACAGCTGTGTTACTATTTTAACAGCTGCAGTGATTCACTTAACAACTGTGGCCAGAAAGGTCATAAAATTGGGGCAAAACTCATTTAACAACAACTGTCTTGCCTAGCAGTGGAAATTTTGGGCTCAGCTGTGGTCATACATTGAGGACTACCTGTATTTATTGAATTCAGCGACATCAGAAGTCCAATATTCACTGAGCAGCACAAGCTAAAACATTTAGCTCAAGCATTACTATCATTCCATCTCCCGTTTTTGACTCTTAATTAACAATATTAAAAATGGAATTGTATAGTACAATTACAGAGAGCATTTGTAGTTGCTTTTGGATAGTTAATATAACATTCATTGGCTTTTATTTTATTTTATTTTTGTTTCTTTCTTTTTAATTTCTGAAGGTTTTTTTTTTAAAAACCTCTGCAGTTTTCTTGGCAAGGGGGTTCAGAGGTGGTTTGCCCTTGCCTGCATCCTATGTGCCTAAGGTGCCTAAGGTGGAACTTTGTGCCTAAGGTGGAACTAGGAATCCCAGTCTCCTAGTTTCTAACCTGGTGACTAAATCATTATACCACACTGAACCAATTCAGAAAATAAGCAGAATAAAGTTTGATATCTGCATGCCCCTAGCAAATGGCTACTTCCGCAATGTTCAAACATGCCAACAAATGGTAGACTGCAAATTAAGAGTAATGTTCAAATCCTTAACAAGTAAGTAAGTAAAACTTGTTGAGTAACATTATATGGGAGTTTATCATGTTTCTTGAGCATTCTATGTGTGAGAAACAGAGGGAGAGAGAGAGAGAAGGGCAACAAAGATGATTGGGGGACTGGAGGCTAAAAGATATAGGGAATGGTTGCTGGAATTGGGTATGTCTAGTTTAATGAAGAGAAGGGCGAGGGGTGACATGATAGCAGTGTTCCAATATCTCAGGGGCTGCCACAAAGAAGAGGGAGTCAAGCTATTATCCAAAGCACCTGAAAGCAGGACAAGAAGCAACGGATGGAAACTAGTCAAGGAGAGAAGCAACCTAGAACTAAGGAGAAACTTCCTGACAGTTAGAACAATTAACCAGTGGAACAACCTGCCTCCAGAAGTGGTGAATGCTCCAACACTGGAAGTTTTTAAGAGGAGACTGGCCAGCCACTTGTCTGAAATGATATAGGGTTTCCTGCCTGAACAGGGGGTTGGACTACTTGACCTCCAAGCTCCCTTCCAACTTCTTCTTCTTCTTCTTCTTCTTCTTCTTCTTCTTCTTCTTCTTCTTCTTCTTCTTCTTCTTCTTCTTCATCATCATCATCATCATCATCATCATCATCATCATCATTATTATTATTATTATTATTATTATTATTATTATTATTATTATTATTATTATTATCAAAGATATGTAAGCCCGTGATACTAGATCAAATTATTAGATGCAAACATAATTGTTATATCACCCAATTGTTTGTTCTCTGTGCTGTTATGGTCCATAAACAAATAGAGAATCAATGTCTGGATATATTCTAAGGTTGCCCTGTACTAGCTTTGGTCTGATTACATTGACAAATATGTAAACATAGGAAAGGAAAAAGCATACTGCTGTCTGCAAATCAATAGATGGATGGAAAATATTATTTTGGAAAGGTAACGGGGAAGTCTAGAAACAGTGAGCAGATACGTTACCTACCCAGTGTCCTTTAGGAAACAATGCCTTGTGGCACCCTTGGATAGACTACAGATATATTAGCCCAAACTTTGAGAAGTGTTGCTTTTAGTTTGTTACAGTGACATATTGAGAGAATGAGAAGGGGGTAAAAGGGAGGGGGAAGAGAGAGAGAAGAAAATGCTGCTATTGTCCATATTGATTTAATTGTCCAGGTTTCTGTGACACAATAGTTAGAGAAAGCATTCCTGTCTGCTACGAATAACTTTCTAATTTTTCAGTGATTATAGCTGAGGTTTTGTATTCGGACCACTGAAAATGAGCTAGCTGTGCTTTTGGATTGTGGTATTAATTCTGGTATGAATGCCTAAGCTTTTTGGCACAGCCACTTAGCAGTGCACGAGGCTGCTACACTGTAGGCAGCTATTCTCATATTACTATCACAATGCCTGCTCCATAACACGAGCACCGGACAATATTTTTTGCAATCTGGCTTGAGATCTCTTTAAGAATTCCTGCATTCCTTCTGGAAGAGTAGCGACAAAGAAAGGAAGGATTTTACTATAGCTACCATCTGCAAGAAACGGTGATGTTTTCTCTAGTAGTATTTATGGGGCAAGTCTGGTAAAGACGTGTAATAGACTAATACAGCTTAAATAGCATGGAGCAGAGAGTCCAGAATAGTTATGTTGTAGATTGTACTTGTCAGTCAGCTTTTCTTCTCCACTTGAATGCAGGATTAAATCCACTATATTTCACTCTCCTTCTTGGTGTTTGGTATAACAACAACACCTAACCTTGGGCCCTCAGGATATGATGGCTTATAAATACCATTATACTGAGACAATAGTGCCCAATGCATAATGTTTAATTTTTTTAAAAAAAAGAATCTGGCACAACATTTCCCCGCCCCCCCAAAAAAGGAGCTGACGGTCTTAACTATATTTCCTTATTACCCACTTACTTTCACATCAACTTTATTGGCTTATAGAATATTCAAAGGCAGAAAATATTCATATTTGAAATTCTAGGTTTTGCAGTGTTAGCTAGCTATTTCTAAAGTAATGTGATGTTTATGCAACTGATATTTGCAAGAGTAACAATTTATGTGTTTTATCGACTACGGCTAACACATGCTACATAATTTTTTCTGTTTATTTGGTCAGATATTGAAATATGTCTTTTTCTGAAATACTGTTTCTCAAGTTAAATAATACACTTTAGCAAGATGAAATAGTAATAACAATAAGTCAAAATAAACTCATATATCATGTAGGTTTCTCTCTCAAAGTTCCCTTTTTGAATAAAAAGGAACTATATTGCCTGAATATTGATGTGATTTATAGTATCAACAATATTTGTGGAAAAGTGATACAATGGCAAATTAAAACAAAATGGAGTAGCTTGTTCAATGTGTAATAGTCACAGCTGTGGATATGTACTGGCCTTCTGGGAATAGAAAATTGGGAAATTATAATATCAATGGCCATTACTAATTCCTGTTGGTATCAGCCGATGCCAAGAATCCAATTGATAGGCGCCTGGAAAGAAATGGAGTTCTAGGCAGATAAATACATGCCAAAGGAAGCAGGACAACCCCACTGACAGAGTCAGTCTCTAATAATATTAGTTCTAAAAATCCTATACACCATCTATAAGTATAACCAAAAAGGTATTAAACTAAACATATTCATCTACAAAATAACAGCAGATAAACCGTAGATGTAAGAAACTGTGGATTCTAAAGTGACCAAATTTAAATTATTTTAGGATTATTATTCAATCTATATTTTCACTTCTCCTATTCAAAATATTAATGATAATAGGCAGGAATTTGGTTAAAACTAGGCAATTGAAAAAACTAACCTATTTTATTATTGCCACCAAGTATTTTTTACTGTTTTCATATTGTGCAAACTTGGTTACATATGCCATGATGCAGCCAGAACTAAGAACGTATAAATCCCATTCATGCCAATAGTGAAAAAATTAAGGCTGTGGCCAGGTTCCTATTGGAGTCTATAGCTATGGAAGGATTCTGCATAAAGACAGTCAATGTGTTAACATGTTATGTTTGGTTTGCAAATACCCAGTCACTCAGGTGTCAGTATAGAAATTTGATAAAATCTTATATAAGTCAGTCATCCAATTGCTACTCGTTTTAGATATGAGGCTGCATTTATGTACATAATCAGCTTTCCTGTCATTTTCCTTCTGAACAAGTTTGGTGAGGTATGGAGTGTTAGAAAGGGTGAGGGCTAACAATTCTGCTGATAAATGGTTGTTCAAGGTATTGAATGATTCTATCCCTGGCCATTTGGTTCACAAAAGAAAAATAACATAAAACACTCCACCTATCTCCCAACAATTTATGCTGAATTAATTCATTATTTTGCCAGTGGCAATTTTCAAAAATGAAATAAATGAATGAAATATTTATTTTGCCATAAGTAACAAAGAAATAATTATATTTAAATGTGTTCTTTAAAAATATGAGTAAGGGGAAAAGATGTCATATTTCTTTTAGGAAGAGAAGATTGCTTCCTCTAACATTTCTGTAGACCCCTAAATTACAGCTTGTTCCAGGATTAAGATTTAAGTGCCATGTTTAACAGTATTAAAAATAGCTTATAATTTCAGGCATTTTTAGTAGAAAATTCCATAATGAACATTATTGTTACTGAACATTCTGTTCAATAACATTCTGTTAGTTATAGTATTTTGTTGCCTGTATTTTCAGTTCTACATTTACATTTGAATATTAAAATTTCCCCTTGTTTGATGGAAAAAGTCTGTGAAAAAACCCAAAGTATATAGTGCCTATAAAAATATATCCCATTAATCCAATTATAATGTAATCTACACTACCCACCTGAAAAAATATATGCAGTATACCACAAAGCTAGATCCATAAATTGTTATATTTTTTAAAAAAAATCTGTTTGGTAGCAAGAGGAAATATTAAACATGTTTTATATAAAAAAGATTTAACTTTTGCTATTTTTTTCAAAACATTTATCAATATATATCTTATATACTTAAGTTGTTAAGGACACACTTTAATTACCACAAGTATATTTTTTTTCTTTAAAGCAAAATGCCTTTCCTGATTACATTGTATTTTTCTCCTAAAGTAACAGTTCACGAAAATTTGTCCAGCCAATAGTGTCTACTGTTCATTAGAAATAAATTAAATAATGGTGTTATAAAAATGTTCGAGTGTTTGTACAGCGGTAAAATAGTTTCTTTGCTGAAATTAATACCTTCAGCAAAACCCATTTTACATGAATCTATAACACATGGATTCAGCTTTTATTACTCTTCTTTAAGAGGACAATTATATTTATATGATAAATTCTCCTAGTTTGTAACAAATATTTAAATAGTTAGTATTTTTTATATGGAACAACAATTTTGAATACCATGGTATTTATTATTGCACTGTAAATTTTATTGTGCTATTTTTTACTAGAAGCTGAAAATGCTGCATGCAACTTCACAGCAAACAGAATTGTTTACACTTTCAAGTACATTAAGAACCAATACAAGGACATTTGCTTTCTACAGCGGTCATAATATAAAAGCTCCAAAGGTTTCATGCAGTTGCAAAAAATAATACTAAAAATATTTGACAATGCACTTTCAGTCTTAAAGTTTTTGTGGAAAGAGTTACAATCACACAGTATTTAATTTGCATCTCCTCCAAGGGATACTAGTAGGCATTGTTTATTTTTACACAGAATTTTATTGTAAGAGATTTAATTTGCCAAAAGAAAAGACCCTTCTGGTAGCTTGTGCAAAACTGCTTTGGTCCCCTTTGCACACAACAGTATTTTTTTTCCCAAACAATTTATACTGAGAAGATAGAAACACTGATCTCCGCAACTTCCTGCTCAACTGAGACTAAAATTAAATAGATTTGAACACAATAAGATAGGGTCACTTTTCCAGTATTTTCTGTAGCTGCTCAGTGAAAAGAATTATTGAAAGCAGCAAAAGCATTGGACATTTGACGTTCCGTAGATCCAGATTTGCTGGGTATGATTTGTATTTCGAATTAGCGACTGTCCCCAAGAAAAGTAGGCATTCACTGAAATTTAGCAATGTGGAAAGATAATAGAAAACAATAACAAGGATACTTGGATGGATAATGGTTTCTGTCCTATTCCTCTACCTCCCAAGTGGACATTTGGTAATTTTAATAATGTGGATTTCAATGGCTCCTCTGTTAGTTGGGAATAAGTTATAAAATCTTATCAGATGAGCATGATACACTCAAAAGCAGGAACTAATGAGAAGGGAATCTATACAGTCAGTTATTTTATTATCGCTGGAACTAAATGCAATCGATGTTAACTGAGGAGTTTAAAGCAGCCTGGGTGGAGAGCTACCCCACCATTCTACTTCCATTCTCAGAAACACACACACACACAAACACACAAAGAGGGAAGGGGGGAGAGGGAGGGAGGGAGGGAGAGAGAAATACACACCCAAGTACAAAAGCTTGCTGCTTTCAATTTAATGCAATCATGCCTCTTACTGGCTGCCAGAAGATGCGGCAAGGGCAGTCAAACACAAATTGAGTATTCATGGAGACTTTGAAATGTAGAAGGATAATGACTTGCATGCTGTAAATAATTCTTTTCTTTTTCAAATGCTGCACCCAAAAAGCAAGAGATCTTCACTCATCTTTCTCTAGAGCTATCTCCATGGTTAAACTGAGTTGTAGAAGCTAGAGATAGGGGAAAAAAATCTGGATAAAAATGTCAGAAAAGAAGCTTGGGTAAATGGAGGACTCTACTCCCCAACATCATTGTTGTTTTATGCTTAAAAACAAGGATATTATTTTTTTTAAAAAAAGGAAAAGTGATCCAAGATGTTTATATTTTAATCTATTTTTAAGAGTGACTCTTGAAGACAAACTACCCAATTATTAGTGCCATAAATCTTCTCTTTTAGATTTTAACGCTCACGGAAGTACCAAAGTTTTATATTCTTAAAAACAAAATCAAGCAATTTGGCAATATAATCTTCTGTATGTTTCTATTACTCAAAGCTTAATTATTCATCATCACTTCTGCTGCGATTGTTAATAAGGGTTAGAGTTTGTGGCAGGGAAGATGCTGCCACAGATATTGCTATAACTTTTCCACTTGTATATTGATTGTAACCAGATTGAAACAAGGGGTCAAAAGAAATAGCACTGGACTGCTACTAACTTGTTCTACTGCCACCTGTTTCTTCAAGAGGAGAGAAACGTCCAGTGAAGTCAGAATTTTGACTTTATGGTCTGTGACCATAATAAAAATTGGTTGATTCATTTCAGAATTTTGACAAAGGACATCTCACCACTGAATTCTGGAATTCATATTGAACACATCTGGAAAGCAGTCTGGGAAAGGTTAGGGAAGAAAAACTATGAGGATATTGGAAAATGAAATACTGTAATTCATTAAGAACCAGGGATCAGCAATTATGCTCAAACTGATGATGATCAAGATGAATTACATAGCCTTAATTAACAAGAAGGTCTGCTTAGAGTTGGAATGAATGACTACTTCTCTTCAAGAATAGTACTTAAAAGGAAGATTCAGATAATTCTTATTGTTATTCACTGGCCAACATTTTCTATAATCACTATAAAAATAACAAGGTTCAAATTAAGAATTATAGATATTTCTAAAATCAATAAAGGAAACAGTTCACTGTAATGTTATGAATACAAATAATAATTACAAATAAAAACCTACTAGTAAGAATTAATATGAAAGCTAATAGCAGGATTATAAAACTACTTTAGGAATGAAATGCTAAAACCCTTGCTTACTACATGCTAAGTTGCTAAGTGAGTAAGTATGTGTATGCTATTATTGGGATCAATGAATTTATTTAATTCTTATAGCCCATATCAACCAAGTGACTCTGGTGAATCTGGGCAAGTGAATGGTAAAGTGTAAACTGAATTATATATTGGTGGGATCCTAAGGATCAAATAAATAATTTTCTGCATAGAGAAATGACAACTGAAATAAATTTTGCAACTCAAATAGAGATGTTAGGATTTTGAATCAACTTCAGAAAGCAAATGAAGTCATAGCAGAACCAGTGAAGCTTCTATTAGCAAGCAGAGTTATGAAGATAGGATACAAGATGGTTTAGAAAGAAGTTACGAATATGAAGACTAAAGTTTCATGTTCCTCCAGGGCTGGTTTGCTTTGCAAAAATTGTGTTATTATATCTTCCCTGCAAAATTAGAGGCAGCAGTATCAAACTAAAGAAAAAAAATCTGCATGTATTGGGCAAATAATATTACACAGCTAATTTTAAGAAAGATTTCCTATCTACAGTCAGGTCCAGAAATATCGGGACATCGACACAATTCTAACAACTTTGGCTCTATACACCACCACAATGGATTTGGAATGAAACAAAC
Source organism: Vipera ursinii (assembly GCF_947247035.1). Classification (NCBI taxonomy): domain Eukaryota; kingdom Metazoa; phylum Chordata; class Lepidosauria; order Squamata; family Viperidae; genus Vipera; species Vipera ursinii. The sequence continues at coordinate 140,740,045 of NC_139512.1, read as the reverse complement.
ACAATGTGCTTTAACTGCAGACTGTCAGCTTTAATTTGAGGGTATTTACATCCAACTCGGGTGAACGGTGTAGGGATTACAACAGTTTGCATCTGTACCTCCCACTTGTAAGGGACCAATAGTAATGGGACAATTAGCTTCTCAGCTGTTCCATGGCCAGGTATGTGATATTCCCTCATTACCCCAATTACAATGTGCAGATAAAAGGCCCAGAGTTCATTTTAAGTGTGCTATTTGCATTTGGAATCCGTTGCTGTCAACTCTCAAGATGAGATCCAAAGAGCAGTCACTATCAGTGAAGCAAGCCATCATTAGGCTGAAGGAACAAAACAAACCCATCAGAGAGATAGCAAGAACATTAGGCATGGGCAAAACAACTGTTTGGAACATTCTCAAAAAGAAGGAACGCACCGGTGAGCTCAGCAACACCAAAAGACCCGGGAGACCATGGAAAACAACTGTGGTGGATGACCGAAGAATTCTTTCCCTGGTGAAGAAAACACCCTTCACAACAGTTGGCCAGATCAAGAACACTCTCCAGGAGGTAGGTGTATGTGTGTCAAAGTCAACAATCAAGAGAAGACTTCACCAGAGTGAATACAGAGGGTTCACCACAAGATGTAAACCATTGGTGAGCCTCAAAAACAGGAAGGCCAGATTAGAGTTTGCCAAACGACATCTAAAAAAGCCTTCACAGTTCTGGAACAACATCCTATGGACAGATGAGACCAAGATCAACTTGTACCAGAGTGATGGGAAGAGAAGAGTATGGAGAAGGAAAGGAACTGCTCATGATCCTAAGCATACCACCTCATCAGTGAAGCATGGTGGTGGTAGTGTCATGGCATGGGCATGTATGGCTGCCAATGGAACTGGTTCTCTTGTATTTATTGATGATGTGACTGCTGACAAAAGCAGCAAGATGAAGTCTGACGTATTTCGGGCAATATTATCTGCTCACATTCAGCCAAATGCTGCAGAACTCATTGGACGGTGCTTCACAGTGCAGATGGACAGTGACCCAAAGCATACTACAAAAGCAACCAAAGAGTTTATGAAGGGACAGAAGTGGAATGTTATGCAATGGCCAAGTCAATCACCTGACCTGAATCCCATTGAGCATGCATTTCACTTGCTGAAGACAAAACTGAAGGGAAAATGCCCCAAGAACAAGCAGGAACTGAAGATAGTTGCAGTAGAGGCCTGGCAGAGCATCACCAGGGATAAAACCCAGCGTCTGGTGATGTCTATGCGTTTCAGACTTCAGGCTGTGATTGTCTGCAAAGGATTTGCAACCAAGTATTAAAAAGGGAAAGTTTGAGTTATGATTATTATTCTGTCCCATTACTATTGGTCCCTTACCAAGTGGGAGGCACATATGCCAACTGTTGTAATTCCTACACCGTTCACCTGAGTTGGATGTAAATACCCTCAAATCAAAGCTTACAGTCTGCAGTTAAAGCACATTGTGTTTGTTTCATTCCAAATCCATTGTGGTGGTGTATAGAGCCAAAGATGTTAGAATTGTGTCGATGTCCCAATATTTCTGGACCTGACTGTATATATTGCCAGTATCAATGATCTAGTTTGTCATGGTCTTCCTGGAGAGCTATGTCAACCACCCACTGTCCAATTGCAGCTGTAGTTCCGGATAAATCCTTAGCCAGTAGGCTTTACTTGAGAAGCCTTAGTGGCATAAGTCACCTTGACTTCTAGCTATCCAGGAAGAGGAACAATTATCAAAACACATCATGGAAGATGTGGAATTGCTAGAAAAGTGGAACTTAAGCTAGAATTAAGGTTGGCATATGCACGCCCTGGATTCCAGGAAGATCTAAAGAAAGTGCTGCAAATGCAGCCCGATATTAAGAATAATGTTCTTAGGAATCTGAACTACATAAGATTTAAGGCTCTTGGTGATTTTTTGTACATGCCGAACATCCATGTAACATCCAGGAAATAGATTTTGCTTTAAAGATTTTTCTCGTTTTGCCTTTTTTATTTAGAAGACATCCAATGGCTTTAATGCTGTTATTAGCCTTATGGAAGTAGATTTGATATGTTCACACCAGATTTCTGAGTACTGGAATACTATGCCAAAATATTTAAAGGATGAAACCTAGTCTATAGTATTGTTTATCTCCCATTAATATTTGTAGTACTTCAGTTCCTTTGAAAAGATGACAAATTTGGTTTTAGAATACTTTACTGCAAGCCATCTTCCTTGCAATATTTTGCTGGGCCCATAGATTTCTTGTCAGACCAATTAAGTTAGAGAAATATGGTCACATAATTAATATGGAGGAGTACAGGTAATTGTCTATTACATTTTGAGGAATGAAATTTGGCCTTGGTCTAGATAGTTCATACTAAAAAGTAGGAGGACAGAATACAACTCTGTTTCACTCCTTTTGGGATTGAGACATATAGGTAGAATTACCCTATGAGCACAGTTGAGACCATTTATGATCCCTGTGGACGTATGACCACAGTTGGGACTGGAATTTCCATTGTTAAGCAACATGGGTCATTAAGTCATCATGTGACCATGACCGATTTTACAATCTTTTTTTTGCCACAGTCGTTAAGTGAATCAAATGATCATTAAACAAATTCAGTTTCTCCCACTGAATTTGCTTGTCAGAAACAGTTTGGGAAGATAGCAGACCACATCACCTGATCCTGGGACACTGCAGCCATCAGAAATACATGCAGGTACCCAACAGCTGAATTGTGCTCATGTGACCCTGGGGACATTGCGATAATTGTAAGTGTGAGGACTAGTTACTGTATAAGTCTTTTTTCCCCCAGCACTGTTATAACTTCAAACACTCACTAAACAAGCGGTTGTAAGTTGAGGAGTACCAATATGGAAAAGAGGTTGTTACCAGTACAACATCTAAGTTTCGAAACTGTGCTTCCATGCTTCCTTATGAGAATGATTGCTACAAAAAATGAAAATGAGAGTTTCTGTATTTTATATAAACAAAATAGTTGCAAAGTATGTTGTAAGAAAGAAACAAACAACTAGGAGTAAAAGCGGCAGAGGAAATGAAGAGTAATTTTGATTGAAGTAACTAGAAATAATTTGAAATGAAGAATGCCTAATGAGAAAATGGTAGCAGGAAAATGTTAGATCTATTTTGGAAGGTTAACGCCAGTGCTTTTTTTGTAAAAGAAAAAGGTGCTGGAACTCACACATGTCATACAACCCGCCTTGCCTACCCTACAAGGTTCAATCCAAAAAAGATGCCGGAACTCCTTTCTGAGCGTTCTATGAGAAAAAAAGCCCTGGTTAACACTATGTTAAATAGAATTGAAAATAATGCAGTAAATGCTCATTTCTAAGCAAACCTATCAAAATGGAGTCATAAATGTTAAAAACCATAAGGTTTCACTTCTATGTGGAATAACTAGAGCAGGCTTGTCAAGCTCACGATGTCACGTGATGTCGCGCAACGTATTGGGACTTTTCCCCCATTGCTGGCAATGGGATGGGCGTGGTTTCAGCGTGATGCAATTTGACATGCTTCAACTAAAGAACTGTACAAAATGGTTACATTTCTTATGTAGTGGCTATGTAACTTGTTTAGCACACTTGTGAAATCTTCAAATGTTTTTGATTATTTTGTAAGCCTCCCAGAGTCCCCTCTAGGTGAGATCGATAGCAAACAAGTCAAATACATACATACATACACACATACATACATACATACATACACACACACACACACAAACAAACAAACAGGAAAAATATTGTATTATTCCCTTATGAAAAGGGGAGTTAACAAAAGAAAATGCAAAAACTATAATTTTATAACATTTTGTTCAGCATGCCTAGGAAAATGTTTGGAAGAATGCTGATCAACAGGATGTCAGAGGTGATAATTGAAGAAATTTTCAGAAGTGTGGTGAACTTTATGCTAGAACTATGTGGACCACATTTCAATGAGAAATGTAGGAATGTAAGGAAGTAAATTTACCCCATGATTGTTGAATTAAAGAGAATGTATAGTAAACTCTGGAATGATGGAAAGTTTGCACAAATACGGTGTGGTGGTTGACTGCTAAATGCAATAGAAATGATATATATTGGGAGTATAGCACTATGTAAGAGAAGAAATGGAATGTGTAGCATTTGCAGAATTGTGTTGATCAGGACATCTGCAATACTTTGCTATGCAGATGATACCATGTTTTTGGCTGAGAATTTGAATGATTTGTATTGAGTTAATTGTATGATGCAATGAATGAAATGGAAATATTACTCTTACTGTTATTATGACAATTTATATGGCTGTACACTTGCAAAGCACATTTGTGTGACTGACAATGTTAAAAGAAGTATATATATATATATATATATATATATATATATATATATATATATATATATATATATATATATTATATATATTATATATATTATATATATTATATTATATATATATAATAGAAATCCAAAAAGAAAAGAAGAAAACCAGTGCTGGAATCAAATTCACCTCATACATCTTAATACATCCTGTCAGGTCACACAATATCTTGGCCCAATGCTATGGAAAGGCATGTTTTTCAGGGCATTTCCAAAAGCCAGTTTAATATTAAAGTTTTTGAAATGAAATTGGGTATTTCATTATTCTTCCATCTTTGAATGTACAATAGTCTTTCCACAGTAATCGTATGCAAAACTAATTTCCTATATTTCTTTTCTAGTTCAAAGTCCATAAAACCCAATAGAAATAATTTCTGATTTTTTCCCCCCAGATATTTTTCAATTTTATTTTGCATGCAAGTTATGTGCCTCTTTTCTGTAATATTTTTATTATATTGTTGTTTATTTTTTTTTGTTTTCTTAAAATAGATTTGCAAATAAATAATGAAATTGAACTGAATGAATTATATCACTATTTCTGATTTGTCTTGGTACAATAATGGCCTTGAGTACCACTCAGAATAGTAAAAATCATCAGAACAAATTTTCTGCAAAGTTAAAAATCTTGGTAATTACTTTGTCTATCTAGTTTTCTTGGCATGAGAATAAACATAGTTTGCATCCCCAGTCTAGACTATCGGTCTGTTTTTTTCCTGGTAGCCTTCTCTCTGAGTACTAATTAGTTCTGATCCTGGTTAGTTTGAGCTCAACCAAGGCCACTAGATGCTGCCACCTATTGCGGTGAAGAGAAGCTTCCAAAACTTTCAGTGGGATGGCTTAACTATGTCACTTTGGGGAAGTAGTTATGAATACGTAGTTCCTTCTTCTCCAAGAAAAAAAGGAAGTTCTGCCATGGATGCCATAAACTGTTACTATTATTTAATGTTAATAGCATGCCAAAGAAAATGGCTAATAATACATTATACAATTAGATGCCTTTCATATCAGTGCTTCTATTAATGTAAAATATATTCAGAGAGGTCTGGCTTTGCAGTTTTTAGTTAGGACTATCCATGTGTGAAACTAAATTATTTATTCTCCTTTTTCAGTTCGAGCTACATCAGCTTGCAATTATATCCATTATGTTTGAGTGCTTCATCATGTGTTCTCAGATTTCAAAAAATAAAAACATACATCTTCTTTGCATAAAGAGAAGCCCTGAAAAGGGCTATCTTTCTCAAAAGTGAGAGAATCATCTGTATGTAGTACCAAATTGTTCTTTATATCACTCTACTCTACAAGACTTCCCTGTTCCTTAGTATTTTTTGCCATTTATTTCTATTCCTCAGGGGTCCCCAACCCCCAGTCCATGGACCAGTACTGGTCTGCAGCATGCCAGCAACTGGCCCCCACAAAAAAACAAAGCCCCATCCATGGGATGCAGGCAGCACACAAAACCATGCCTCCTCTGGTCCGGGGAAAAATCTCTCTCCATGGAACCGGTCCCTGGTGCCCAAAAGTTTGGGGACCTCTGCTATACCTATTTGAATCAGCCACAAGATCTCTGATCCACAGCCATAACCTATGTATCCCACCAAGTCATGTCCCATTTCTTCTATGAGCATTTTGCTTCAATCCCTTATTTCCTTTCAATCAGGATTCCATTTCTTTCTTTCTTTTTCTTATTTTATTTTTGATTTATAGTTATAATACTAAACAATCTACAGATGGTAGTGTGGTCCAGCAGAGTTCTACTTGATATCCCCAAATTCACGAGAAACTTGGTTTAGCATTGCATCTTAAGTAGAACATTGCTTTAGAGAAGGGGTAGGCAACCTTGGCTCTTTTATGACTCATGGACTTCAACTCCCAGAATTCCTGAGCCAGCTGACTCAGGAATTCTGGGAGTTGAAGTCCACGAGTCATAAAAGAGCCAAGGTTGCCTACCCCTGCTTTAGAGTGACATTGGTCTGAACTTACATTAAAATGATAAAGAAACATTATCAATTCTGCATGCATTTTGAAAGAGAGAAAAGGAAGGAAGGAAGGAAGGAAGGAAGGAAGGAAGGAAGGAAGGAAGGAAGGAAGGAAGGAAGGGAGGGAGGGAGGGAGGGAGGGAGGGAGGGAGAGAGAGGGAGAGAGACAAGGAGAGAGAACAGACCCACCAGTGATACCATGTCATCTCTATGCCTGTTTCTTTTCGAAATATATAAAATGTCACAAATAACATAGAAAACTCACATTTGTGCCCAACACCACACAGAATGATATTACATACTGTTAGTCTCAAATAATATTCCATTTGTCAGATGCCAGTACACATAAAGAAAAAAAACCCCACAGAAATTAAACAAACATAAATACAAGAGTTATCTTGTGACATGTTAATGCACCTGAAGTTTTACCACGAATCATTTTAGCTCTGATCTATAGCATAGCTGAAATAAAATATACAAGTTTAAACAATCACTATACACTTCTTTCAGTACAAAAATGTTAGCCAAAATCCAATTCTTCCAATTCTTTTCTAACAAAATAATATTTCTATTGATACCACTACTGTTTCATACTCCTAAGGGAAATGCACATAATATTGTTTTAAACAAAGAAAAAACACTAGTATGAGGTAGTCCTCATTTAGCAATTACCTTGTTTAGTGATTGTCTACAATTATGAGGTAATAAAAAAGTGACTTTGCAATTAGTCCTTGCATTTACAACTTTGGAAGTCTATAAAGCAAAGGAAAGCTGAAGTACAATCATAAGCAGAGTTGCAGTTTGCTTAGCAATTGCTTTGCTTAAAGACCAAGTTGCTGGTCCCAAAGGTGGTTGTTAAATGAGAACTACTTTTAATAGTAAAACCAATATTGCTGTTAGTCTACCTCCCCCTGAACCCATCAGGTGATTGTATCAAAATATTTATAAACATTAAAATAGCTTCTGGTTACCATCCTTACATCAAATATCCCTTCCTTGATAACTGTACTTGAGTTTGCCTTGTTCCCATAATATACAGGGATATCATTTTTTAAAAAAATTAATTCAGATTCTGTTTTGAATGTATACTGTTACCTTTGCTATTGCTGCATCAGTTTCCCCATCTAATGTTGCCAGCAAAATATTTTTTCCCAATGTTGGGCCATGTTTGTCCTTGTGACTATCAGCCAATTGTGATATTTTTTAATTTAGTTATTCTGGAAAAATTCCTAGTTGGAAAAAAAATGGATTTCCATTCAAGCTTTACTCTGAAAATTCAGTAAATTTTACTGATTTTTTTATAAGTCCTCCCATTTTTGTGATGTAATCAGTTCTTTACAATTTTTCATCTACTTTTCATCCACATTCTTTATTAGTATTTCTAATTCTGCCATTTATCTTTTAAAAAACCCTCCTTTTTTATAACAAGCAGAATACTTTCGACTTATTTCTTTAATTGGCTTCTCTTTCTCTAGTTTAGGATTTGTGTGAAGAACAGATTACCCTATTTATGCAGAAATATTGAAAATTCAAAAGATTAGTTTGCGCTAACTAATTCATTAGTAACCCCAAATTTGGTAGTTGTAAAATAAAATAACGAAATGAAATGAAATGAAATGAAAGGAAATGAAATGGCTAATTTATGATGTGTCTATGTAATATAGATATTATGTCTAAGCGTGACAGGTACAAAACACATGGGTTTGTACTGTCTTTTTGTGCATGTAGGTAGGCCAGTCTGGTTTTCACATGTGCAGTAATCCTGGACTTACAACCATTAATTTAGGGACCGTTTGAAATTATAACAGTACTGAAAAAAGTGACTTATGACTGGTCACTCCTCACATTTACAACCATCACAGCATCCCAGTCACATGATCAAAATTTGGCTGCCTTGCAACTAGTATGTATTGCAGCATCCAAGGATCATGGGATTGCCATTTGCGACCGTCCCAGCTGGCTTCTGACAAGCAAAGGCAATGGGGGAAGCTGGATTCGCTTAATAACTGCAGGAGTTCTCTTAACAACCTTGGCAAAAATGGTTGCCAAGAACCACTGAACAACTACTTTCATTAGTAATGGAAATTTTGGTCCCAACTGTGGTCATTAGTCAAGGATTGCCTGTTCAGAGCAATGTTTGTGTATGAGACTGAATTCAATAAAATTTCCCCAAAATAAGTGTGTAGGAAATTTCAACCTTAATTTCTAGGGTGAAAAAATGTAAATTAGGAACACATAAAGAATGCCATATATATCCTAAGGGGTATTCAGGTTAAGACAGGAGCCAGGAGTTCTGTAGATACAACTGCATGCTTTCCATCAAGAGCTCTGGTGGTGCAGTGGTTAGAACACAGTATTGCAGATTGACTTTCCTGACTGCCAGGAGTTTGATCCTGATTGAAGGTTGACTCCGTCTTCCATCCTTCCAAAGTCAATAAAATGAGGACCCAGATTGTTGGGGGTAATAGGTTGTAAAACACTTAGGGAGTGGTATGTAAGTCTTAAGTGCTATTATTATTGCTATTCACTTTTCTGCTGCTTGTACAAAGATTCTTGCTTTTTCTTCCTGCCCAGCTTTTTCCCCTGATAAAATCTTCTCATTTAATTCCTTCATTGTCTCATTTGTCACCTCCCTCTCACACATGGTTCCACTTTTTATTATACCCTGGGAAATCTAGGTAGGCTTTATGAGGTTCCGTAGGCCTTCAATTTGCAGTCATCTGAAATACATTTGCTTTTCAACAGTGTGCTAATCAAAGGCAACAGATTTGGAACACCCTTCATGTTTCAGTTTGGATTGCCAGCATCACTGCAATTCAAGGGGGGTGGGATTTCTCCTGACTTAAAGAATCATTGTCAACCAGATTGCTACTAAGCAGAGGCCAAATCTGGATCAGATCAAGGCACCTAAAATGCTTAAGAAAGCGAAGACAGGATGAGCAATGTTGGGAAGAGCCTTGCTGAGAATCTGCATTATACTTTACACAAAGAGAAGCATTCCTGGACTAAATTGGTATCTTCTATGTCCTACTTCACCAGAAGCAAATAATTGACATATTTAAAGAACTGCTAGTTCCAGGGCTTTTTTTTCTCATAGAACACTCAGAATGGAGTTCCGGCACCTTTTTTGGATGGAACTTTGTAGGGTAGGCAAGGTGGGTTGTATGACATGTGTGAGTTCTGGCACCTTTTTCTTTTACAAAAAAAGCACTGGCTAGTTCTGTAATATCACAGACATATTTTTACCAACTCTTTTCTGCAAAGGATCCTTGGTAGTACATGATTCTCTCTCAACAAATGACTTTGTTAGCATAATGGCACCTAAAACTTTTTGGACTCTTTAGGATTAAAATATCCTAGTTATCCACTTGGAATTTAACCCAATACTATTGTCATTTAAAAATAAACATGAAAAATAGCCACAATCATCCTATTTATTAGAATTCTCTATCTTGTTCTATGAATTTCAACTGCAATTTTCATTCTTCCATAGCATGAGAAAAATCTTATATATCTAGACTTTGGTTTACTAGTACAGGTAGTCCTTGACTTACAACAGTTCGTTCAGTGAGTGTTCAAAGTTATAATGGCGCTGAAAAAAGTGACTTATGACCCATTTTTCACACTTATGACTGTTGTGGCATCCCCATGGTCACATGATCAAAATTCAGACACTTGGCAGCTGACTTATATTTATGATGGTTGCAGTGTCCTGGGGTCATTTTGCAACCTTCTGCCAAGCAAAGTCAATGGGGAAGCCAGATTCACTTAACACCTGTGTTACTAACTTAACAACTGCAGTGATTCACTTAAGAAATGTGGCAAGAAAGATCATAAAATGGGACAAAACTCACTTAACAATTGTCTTGCTTAGCAATGTGTTGTAAATTAAGGATTACCTGTACCTGTGAATGTTTCGCTTAGGCCTTATAGTTAAATGTGACTGTATTTTGAGTACTTAGATTTTCTGAGGTTCCCCAGAAGTCTCTGGAAAATGTAACTCGGTAGCAAAATGGAGAATCATACATTTAAAATCTAGCAACTTTATTAGAAAGAATCAAAGGTAAGAGGCTGGGGAACACCCTTGCCTTAAATATAAGGGAACCATTAGAAAGGCAGCCTCATTTAGGTGGGCAAAATACCTACAGTTATTATTACATTATTCTATAAATAAATACGCAATTCTTCTGGTCAAGTAGTATGCTTGCAGAGTTTCCACTAATTTCAGTGCATTAGAGTACAAAACAGTATCCCTTTTTTGGAGAGGAATGGCTTTCAAATGATAAGATCTTGCATGTGCATACATGTGTGCCTATGCGTGTATATGTGTATGTCTATATATTTATGTATTTACGTATGTATGTATGTCTACTGGTGCCATTTGATAACTTTAGCAACAAAGAGACTGAGCATTTGTTCAAGCTGTATGTTTGCAGTTTTGAAATGGGCACTCAGCAAAGTTATGAAAATATTAAAAAAGTAAACATATTGTAAATTAATGCAAATTTTATTGGCATTAACAGATATGCAAATTAGCTGCCAATCTTGAGCAGTTGGTCACCTTCCAATGTGATCCTAAGTGCCAAAAATGATGATCACAGATTTGAGCCATATTTGCACAGTATCAGGTCAATACTTGAAATTGGATAGTATGTCTGGTTTTCAAGGGTAATGAGATGTGTGTGGATGAGTGTGAGATAGAAGAGGAAGTGAGAGTTTGAGATGGAAACACTTGACTTTTTGCTCTCTGAAGAGTTCACTTTTCTCATGCTTTGTGGAGGAGATTAGAATAAAACTCAGCATTCACTGAAGTGTGAAATCTGTATATAAAATGCCTTCATGCTCAGAAGACTTGAATCCAAGGCTCTATTTAACTGTTACTTACTAGCTGAACCACAGCAATAAACTACTTGTTTCCTAACTGGGTCTGTTTCATGCTTGCCAGATTTCAAGGCTGATTGGTGAGTCCTATTTTGTTTTGTACTGCTTATATGCACAAATTATAAATGGTGTATACTGACCTTTTGCCATTTTGTTTTCTTTATTCCAATAAAACTATGTGAATCTGTTGCAGAAAGCAAACTATTCTAATTTGATCTCACAGATCAGCCATTTCTAAAGTGAAGTTCAATTTGATTGAGTTGCAAAGTGTAAGGCTACAGATTTAGGCTATAAAACTCTGGAGATCAAACTGGATGGCAGCAGGGTGTTTTCTATATCTGGATTTTTGCAAACTTAGCATAGGAGCTGTGACTCTATTGCAATGTCATAAATCTGCATACAATCCATAAGTATGTGTGTGTGAGAGAGAAACCTACTGAAGAATAATCAAAAGTGAGCTTTCAGCAGGAAGGCCCTATAAGAAGATCTTGCAAGAAATAAGTGTTGGCAAATGAAATGTCTTACTGGAACAGAACATTGAAGAAAAACAACAATCTTCTCCATGTTGAAACTCTGAATTAATACACTTTAGTTTCTTTTGGAGGTCAAAAATATCTAATTTAATGCTTCTCTCAGTCCTGAATATAATTTTTAAAAATTGAAACCTAAATAAGCTACTGTAACCCCTTTCTTTTCTTTTTTGGGTGGGGATAAGTCAGGGACGTGGTGGCTCAGTGGGTTAGGATGCTGAGCTTGTCGATCAGAAGGTCGGCAGTTTGCCGGGTCGAATCCCGAGTGCCGCGTAACAGAGTGAGCGCCTGTTACTCGTCCCAGCTTCTGCCAACCTAGCAGTTCGAAAGCACATAAAAATGCAAGTAGAAAAATAGGGACCACTCCGGTGGGAAGGTAACAGCGTTCCGTGCACCTTTGGCATCTAGTCATGCCAGCCACATGACCACAGAGACGTCCTCGGACAAGCGCTGGCTCTTCGGCTTTGAAACGGAGATGAGCACTGGCCCCTAGAGTTGGAAACGACTAGCACACATGTGCGGGGGAACCTTTACTTTACCTTTAAGTTACATTAAAAACAGTTCTTGATAATTATCATGATAAGGATAATTAGCTGAAATTCAACTCATCCCTGGAAGGTGTCTTAGTAGTAGTGTTGAAAGTCTGCACCCACCCACCTTCCTAGAAAAGGAAATATTTTGGGGGATATTAAAAAAGACAGAATATTGTATTTCCCCAAAGGAATAATAGAAAATAATAGAAAATAGTCCCAAGCAGAAACCAGCTCTGTAGAAATGCAGATTTGATAATCCTGTTAAGAAAGACTGGGCCCCCTATTCATAAGGAAAATGCCTTCAGCTATAGCCCCAAAGAAGGTTTGAGCTAATGGGATTAGAAAAACAAAGACTCCAAGGAACATGACCTTAGGAGGATTAACTCACCACCATTAGAATACCAAAAGGGCACACTCAACCTCAGGTCAAAGTTCATTGCACAAGAACAGGAGGAACCTCTCAAATACAAAGCGCAAAGAAGGTATAAAAGCTCACCACTTCCAGCTCCATTTTGTCAGCTTTCCCAGAACTGCATGTTGTTGCTGTTCTGTTCTTCAATAAACTGAACCTTCTTTCCTAAGCAGCCTCCAATTTGTTTATTCCCACCTTGGACTGGACCCTGAACATTTTTTTTCCAACAGTAGTATTCTTTCTGTCCAAAATGGTAGATTACATCCTGGATGAGCTGTAGTTTTTCTAAAGCACTGATTTACATTTATGGCCCATGTAAGGTTAGTAAATATCTAATCAGGCAAAGAAGGACAAGGACAATTGAAAAGGAGGACAATAACTGAGAGAGGAAGATGCACTAACTCCTTTTGCTGGACATCTGATCATCCTAGGCCCACAAACCTTCTGTACACAGCCTTGCTACTCAGCTAAAAAGCTACTGCTATTTTTTTTGATAATGTAATGTCCATTACATTAAATTAAATGTAGAGGATTTAGTTTTAACAAGGACAGTGAATAGAGAGAAAGAGGAATTTGAAGAACATTAATCTATAGTAGCTTAATTTATGGAATCACTAATCCACCAGGCTATTTAAAGTACAGGTATCTCTAATTTAAGTCTTGACCTTTAAAGGTATGAATGAATAGGTTTTTTAATGTAGGTTTTTCCCAGCTAAGTAACAGCATCTACTGGTAGTCCTTGACATGTGACTATAATGGAAGCTACCTATTATGACCATATGTTGTGATGGTTGAAAATCAGATTGGTCATCTGACCAAACTGATTTTTACACCTTTTTTGCAGTGGTCATTAAGCAAGTGTGGCGGTCATAAAACCAATGTTGTAAAACATTGTCATGTGACCATGGGACACTGCAAGTGGCTGGAAATGCTGCCGTGTTGCCAAGCACTCGAAATGTGGTCATGTGATCATGGGGAAAGGTAACCGATAGTTGTTGGGATTCGGAATTCAGTTTTTTCAGGCAGGTTGTAATTTGAATGGTTGCTAAGGCTATCTGTAGTAGCACCTAATAAACTATGGCTGATCACAAAAAACTAATCAGATTTACATTCTGGTAGAATCGCAGTGAGAGGCAACTGTTATTTACAGGGATTTAGGCTGGACTGGGAAAAGGTTGTGAGCCACCCACTCTTGTGTTACATAAGAGAGGTAGGTAACTTATGACTCTTTTAATTAAGATAAAATTAAGATATAAATAAATGAACCTTGAAAGAAGGAAATCAACTATCTTGAAATATGTTTGAAATATCCTATATACTGTATCTGACACTTTAATGATGTGATAAACACACACACAAACACATGCATCCAAAAATATCCTTTTGGATATTTGGCATTTTGAACAGAAAGGTGGCAAGTACATCAGATAGAAAGCTAGTCAAATAGACAGATAAATATATACATCTGAGGTATTATGTGGTTTCATCACTGTTTCCTGTATAGCATGGAACAAGCAGGAAAGAATATAGAATAAAGAATTATTTTCCTTGGTGTTTTGTTTTTTAAATAATTGTTCAGCAAATGATTTTATGATTACACTTTTATTCACCATATTGGAAACACTGAAAATTTTCACCAGCTGATCTTTCCAATAATTTTATTTCCCTATTAAGTATTATTTGGATTCACCCTCCAATCGACAAAAAATCTTATGAATTGTTATCCTTGGCAAAGGTTCTCACAAATAAATTCCCATGGAAGATTCACAGGAATCCCACTGAAAGAGAAAACATTTAAAAAGCAGGTAGATAAGAGGTATCAATATCCTCCTCAGCATCCTGCTTTTCTCCTATGATAGCTAAAGTCTCTCTCTCTCTATTTGATTGTGTATGATTTCACAATAAAACCAACTTGCCTTCCTGAGGGTCATCCCATGGCTATTTTGCCACAGTACATGAAGCAGACATGTAAAGAATCACGATTTAAGATACATGACGCAGAATTTAATCCTGCCCTATATTTCAGCAGTCCCCACCAACTGCTGGTGTCAGAAAGACTCTGAGCCTGTAAGATATTACCAGCATTTTGAGATGCTTTGCTAAATCTTTTGAACAACCTTTACAACATCACACAGTTTTCACCATTTGTCATTAGGAGTTTATTCAGTGATTTTGAAGAGACACAGAAACACCCTCTACCAACATTTTTTACCTTCAGCCTGCAGGAAGTGATGGGCTGGCCTAATGGCCTAGCAGTTAACTTTGCCCTACACAACAACCATTACGAGTCAGTTCAAAGCAGGAAGTTATTTTAAATAAATAAATAAATAAATGGAATTAAAATAAATAAAAAATAAAAATTTTATTTTGTGCGTAAGGCATAGCAGCTGCTGTATTTCAATCAGATGAGAAACCAAGCCACCAGTGGTACTCCAGCATCTAGAGAACAAATAATTGACCTCTTTATCAAGCACTTGGACTGGGATTTGCCTGTGGCAAAAACTCAAGTGACAAGGGCAGTGGCCAGCAAGAGAAACAAATTCATTCTCATGGCCCAGCTTTATGATGCAGCAAGGACTTTAGCTATTGGTACTTTGCCTGTCCTTAGCATGACAAGCATTTTCTTCAAGGACTCTTCTCCTAAAGACCCAGTGGCTGTGCTAGTCTCCTGTCCCTAAAACAGTACATCAGCACCAAATCTATAAATTAGCTACTCTCCATCAGAAGGTCCTATACAAAGTGATCTAGTCCCGTGAGATCTTTCTTTTTTTTAGGAAAAGAAAGAAAACCAAAGAAGGAACACACCAAAAGTCTACATACCATAATCAATGCTTTAATAAAAAGCTCTTATAAAATATTTATGAAGCAGTCTGGTGTTGAACATGGGAAATCTGTTCAACATCTCACAATAATATACATCTTAATTGGCTACACTAATATCTATGTAGGTTCCCAAAAGAAAGCGGGGGGGGGTGTTTGCAGAGAGAAAGAAGAAGAAATAAATGTCAACTATCAAATAAGGTTCCCCTAGCTTCTTTAGGTACATTACATTCTAGTTATCATGCTAAACAGTAAAAACACTGCAATCTTAACAAAATAACAGAATTGGAAGGGACCTTGGAAGTCTTCTAGTCCAACCCCCTGCTCAAGCAGGAGACCCTATACTATTCCAGGCAAATGACTGTCTAATTTCTTCTTAAAAGCCTCCAGTGACAAACTTCTGAAGGCAAAGCATTCCACTGGTTAATTGTTCTCACTGTTAGGAAATTTCTCCTTAGTTTAAGGTTGCCTCTCTCCTTGATTAGTTTCCATCCATTGTATCTTGACTTCCCTTCTTGTGCTTTGGAGGATAGCTTGACCCCTCTTCTTTGTAGCGGTCCCTCAAATATTGGAACACTCATATCATGTCAGTCCTAGTTCTTCTTTTCACTAGACTAGACATACTCAATTCCTGCAACTGTACTTCATGTTTTAATTTAATTTAATTTAATAATTTGATTTCTATACCGCCCTTCTCCCGAAGGACTCAGGGCGGTGAACAGGGCAATACACAATAAAAATACACAGCCTCCAACCCCCTAATAATCTTTGTTGCTCTTTTCTGCACTCTTTCCAGAGTCTCAACATCTTTTTAATAAATTGGTGACCAAAACTGGATGCAGTATTCTAAGTGTGGTCTTACTAAGGCTGCAGTACTGATACTTCATGTGATCTTGATTCTATCCCTCTGCTTTGACTTTTTTGGCTGCTGCCACACACTGTTGGCTCATATTTAAGTGATTGTCCATTAGGACTCCAAGATCCCTCTCACAGTTATTGTTATTGAGCCACGTTTCACCTAATCTGTACCTGTACATTTGATTTTTCTTGCCTAAATGTAAAACCTTACATTTCTCTACATTGAATTTCATTTTGTTAGACAAGGCTCATTGTTGAAGTCTGTCAAGATCCTTCTAGATTTTGAGCCTATCTTCTGGAGTGTTGGCTATTCCTGTCAGTTTAATGTCCTATGCAAATCTGATGAGTTGCCCTTCTATTCCCTCATCTAAATCATTTAGGAAGATGTTGAAGATATACTGGCCCAAAAATGGAATCTTGGGGTATCCCACTGCTTACTTCCCTCCATGTAAATGTAGTTCCATTAAGAACTACATGATTATTGTGGTTTGTCAGCCAGTTACAAATCCATCTGGTAGTGATGCTATCTATCCCATATATATATTTTTTTAGCTTACCAAGAAGTATGTTGTGGTCTACTTTCGCTGATCCATTAATTTAGTCAGTTTGTCAAAGAATGAAATGAGATTTATTCGGCATGATCTGTTTTTTTGACAAATCCATGTTGGGTTCTGATTATAGCTTTGCTTGCTTCCAGGAGTTTGCATATTTGTTGCTTGATTATCTTTTCTAGGATCTTCCCAGGTATTGATGTCAGATTGATTGGTCTGTGGTTTCCTGGATCTGGATGTTTTTGTTTGTTTGTTTTAAGATGGGAACCACATTAGCTGTTTTTCAATTGTTTCGTATTTTCCTGGTACCCCAGGATCTGTGAAAGATATAGTTCAATGACTCTGAGATTATGTCTGCCAGCTCCTTCAGAACTCTGGGATGTAATCTGTCAGTCCTGATAATCTGAACTTGTCTAGAGCAGACAGGTGTTTTGTTACCATTTTCTTGTTTATTTAATTTGCATATTCCTAGTCTGTCTTTTACAGTTATGTTTTTGGTAGGTTGAGCTGTATTATCTGTATGTGTGAAGACAGGTGCAAAAAATGAATTCTGCAGCCATGTGGCCATTAAGACTTCAGAGAGCTTCTGTCTGGATATTGTGACCCCAAACCTCTCGACTCCAGAACTTTTGTTAATTGTGAACAGAACAGAAACTCCTCTGTATGTGTCAGGACCCACCCCAAACCACATCTTAGGAAGACAAAACTCTTGGAGCCAAATCTAGTCCAAAAGGAATCTTTACTATGACATGCTTGGTTGTAGGAATACAAGACAGGACTTAATATTGTTCTACAAGCTAAAACCTTATAAAGACTTCCCGGTTCAACCCCCCCTTAATCCCACTTGGTCAACCCCCCATCATTTACCTTGTATCATCCCTCTCGTGGGAAAAAGGAACTTAGGACCTTTTATGTTTATTGCTGTCTTCCGTGACACAAGCCAGATGCTAGCCCTCCCTTTTGTTCCCCCAGTTCAAAAGGCTTCTCTTTTCCTTTGAAATGCCTAATACAGGCTCAATACACATTCGTTCCCTCGTCCTCGGGAGATGGCAGAATCCAGGAACAACGTTTTAAACATACATTTATGAATATGATATAAATGGATTCTGATAGTATGTCTGTTATATTGAGAGCTTGGGCAGTCAAAACTGTACGATCCTCTTCCTCTTCCTCTTCCTCCTCCTCCTCCTCTTCCTCCTCCCCTTCCTCCTCCTCCTTCTCTATAAAATAAACACCCAACTCATTTTCACTGATCTGATTTCAAAGGAATTTTTGGTCTTTCCTGAGAGTTAACCCCCACAACTTAAGCTTCTTTCCTTAACAACAGATAGCAATTATATTTGACTCCAGTCAGTTTTCTGTGAGAATTTATAAGAACATTCTTGCCAACAACAACAACTTTATTGATTAGCCCTTGGGCCATATCAAAGTACAAAGTTCCAGCAACAAACCGTCACCGAAACTAGATAAAAACAATCCAAAATGGAATTTGATAAAATGCAATTTAAAATGGAATTAAAAAACAATTTAAGTTAAAATAGTAATAAAATACAAATTTAAGATATAGATAAAATATGGTAACATTATATTTCGGAGTCGCCCTTACAATCTACCCCAATCAGTCCCACATATGCAGATCTTAACTGGATCATTTTGTTTAAATACTGTGCTACGTTGAATGTTCTTTTCATAAGGTAAGTTATTTTGATATGGGGATCCCAATGGGTCATTCGACATTCTTGCCAAATTCTAGGAAAGTGGACCATTAGCTTCTTGAAAATGCTTCTGCTGTTCTGAAGCTTGTTCCTGCCAGACATACACCTGATACAAAACTTTATTTATTTTCAGTGGCCTGGAGAAGGGGTACATAAAAGCAGTCAGCTAATCAGGTGGATCTGTTATTTTTCCCTGGGTTATACCAAAATATTTTCATATACAGTAACATCTAAAGCTAGGGGTGGGCAGGTGCATGGCTGTATCATGAATAATTGTGGGTATGTGTTTCAATCTACAGGCAACTAATTCTCTTTAACTGGGGCACAATATATGCATGTCTATAACTGGGCACAATATTTGCACGCTACCTTTAGAAAACGATATATCCAAAGCTCAAGGTATGTCAGCATTCCCATTACAGATAAAAAATTCAATTACAGATTCAGAATTTATTATGTACATATGGAAATAGTACTTATAAAAGAGAGAAGGGTTTGTGTCTGGGGCTGTCAATACTGTGAAGGATTGGGTGATTATAAAGCAAATTAACAATACTTTTAAATGTGCATTCACTTATCTTTCCAATTAAATCCTTATTAAACAACTGCACAGACAGTAATGGTACTCCTGCAAAGCATGGATCAAGAGAGTTTTATTGTAATTTTTACTTTGTAACAATTTATCAAGCAGTTATTTCTTTACTATTAAATTGTTTTGTTAATAAATATTCTCAACTCACCAAAGTATTTGTAATTCTCATATTGTTTTATTTTTTTATGGCTACAGTTTGTATTTGAATGTTATATTAGATGCTGGACCCTCTCTGGAATAATTTTATTTTATCACTAATTACTGTGGAAAATAAAATCAGCTCCTATTAATACCAGGTGGCCTATTGCTTTATAAAGATCTGCCATTCTCTTTTAAAATCTCCCAGTTCTAATAATAATCTTTTTGTTTTTGAGGAAGGCATTATGTTCTTTGTAGATAATAAACATTGTCATTTAAAAAAAAACAAAATCTTTTTCCTGATGAGTGTACGGTATATAAATACCCCAAATGTGACAATTGATCTATGAACAGCATATATATTTTACAGTTTCAAAGCAAGGGAGAACATTCAAAAGTCAGGTTTCTTTGCTGATGCTAAATATTTGGTAAACAAAGAATCTGATATGCAGGCAATTAATATTTCATTAATTTTACATGTTAACCAGCACTTAATAATAAACACTGTTTTTAAGTAGTTTTACAATTTTTGAAAACATGACACATATAAACTCAGATTTCAAATACTTCCTATTTCTTTGACGTTTCCTACTCATCCACTCCCTTGCCCACAATGTATCATGTTCCATCTTGGAAAATTTAACACTAAAGACAATTACTTAAGTTTTCATATATTATACCTATTACCTACTACTCATTTATCTAATGGACTTAGATAAACTACTCATTTATTTATTAGAAATCAGATTCTACTGGAAACCTACAGAGTATAGAAATCTTTCTACATATCTCTAGCTTCATTTGTAAGTATTACCCCAGAGAAGGTTTGGATACAAAGGTTTCAGATATAGAGTAAATAAAACAAGCAAACCAGTTTTGTAATCTGGGAATCCTTTTGGAATTTGCCTTGTCCCTGAGTTTCCAAGTGGTGATGGTGACCCACATGTAGTGGTGCTAATCTTTATGATAGTCACCAAACAGAATTCTGTGAGATAATAAAATAATCAAAATATTCAAACAGTTTCTATTTCAAACCTAATAAACACAGGATAAATAATTAGGTCATTAAAGTGATCGGGTCAGGTTTAGTTTTATAGACAAGACAACAAAATATAGCAAAACTGAAAGAAGGAAAATCTTACAGGTGTGATAAAAATAAATACACATAAAATACATCAGAATTTTCCTGAATAGTTTGCCAAATAGGGAGTTATAAAGTGGGTACTTGCCTCCTTACAGGAAGCAATACGACAGGAAAAGAGCTACAGATTCAATGGATTCTTCTCACAAGGGCATAAACCCCTTAGCTCGTAAGGGATTTATTTATTTGTTAAATTTATTTTTCTTGAAGAAGAGCTGCAGAAAGGATATGGCAATGCTCTAATGTGAGTGCTCTCGGGAATATACAGTAGCAGTTAATTAGTTTAAGTATCTTGATTACGTAGGATAGCTTGATCCAGTCTCTAGAATATTGTCAGAAAACAAAAAAAGGCTTCATAGCCTATAATCAGAATGGTCACTCCCTAGTGTGGGGTTTTTTTTGCAGGGATATCCAGTTACAAATACCTTGATTTCTGATTGTCCACCATGCAAAGGGTTTAGACCTTCTGGGGGAAAAACTCACAATCTTTGAGCAGTGAGACAGAATACAAATACGTGTGCTTTCTTCTACTTTAGGCAGACCTGCCTCCTTCTTTAATATTGCATAAGGTATGCTGCTAGGATAATGTATATATTTATTTAATATGGCCATCATCTCAGTATGTGACTTTGGATGACTAACAATGTATAAACACAGTAAACAAAATTATAAATAGCATACATAGCAGCTGAGAGACTAACCCACAATGACCCTAATCAACCTCCTAGTTAGCATAACGAAGAAATGGACTCACCTACACCATCAGGGCCTCAGACCTATTGTCCATCTAGCACAGGCTGGCCTGAAGTTTAGTCCCCTATTGAGGATAAATCCAATTCTAAGAAGACGTGAAGAAATATTCTTACTAGTAGGATGCCAAAAAAAGAAAAAGAAAAAAAAGACAGCTATCTAGGAAATGTTTCAGATAAAATGGCAAATTTCCTTATAGGATAAACCATTTTAGGAAGACCTTGCACCAGCCCAATCTGAGACTTCAATGGAGTAGTTAATCCTGATTCAGTGGCTATAAAAGTTAGCCTATTGCAGCTCCTTGTGGTTTACTTACTTACTTGTTTGTTTTATATCCCACCATTATTATTTTTACTCAAGGTAACAAACATATCCAGCACACCTTCCTCCTCCTGTTCTCCCCACTACAACAACCCTGTGAGGTGGGTTGGGCTGAGAGAGAGAGTGACTGGCCCAAATTATATCATCAGATTGGCAGGCAAGTCAAGCAGATCTTATACTGAAATCAGAAGGAGTGAACAACACTGCATCAGTGCAGTTAGGCAAATAACAACACTTTCTGAGTCAGTGGCAAGAGTTGTCATATCTTTATTGCAACACAACTAGTTTATTAAAATAAACTCTATACAAAGGATTTGGGACAGCATGCAGCTAAGCAGAATATTATATTGAGACTTAATCACATTAGTAGTAATGTCATTTTTCAGAATTATAGTAACTAATTTATGTCATTTTTCAGAATTATGGTAAAATATTCATTTTACATTTTAATGTCCTACGTTATTTAAGCTTTGGTTGTCTGAAGGACTACATTGGCTGCTATTATGGGCCTGCCCAGATAAGAAGACATACAAGAGATCCATTTAAGCAAATGACTGCTCATTATCTACATGGGACAGTATTCACTCCTAAATCATTTCCAAGCCCCTCCCCTGCCTTTTAATTCTGAATTTTAATTATTTTACTTTTGTTTTTAACTGTTTTTATTATATATTTATGTAAAGCTTTTATATTTTTATGTCTATGTGTACATCCTCAGAGTCACTCTATAAGGGAGGGAGGGAGGTGGTCTCTAAGTATGATAAACGAAGAAATAAAACTGACTTATTTTGGAGTTCTGATTAGTCTTAAATTTATGTCCTCAGCAAAAAATACCAAGCTGTATCTTTTTAATTTAGTATTGTAAAAGTTTTAAACCATGTTTTAACATTAGAAAATAGTTATTTTAACTTTTTAGTTTGTAATTATTGAATTATATTTTAATTGCATTTTAATTAAATTGTTTTGGTTTTTATTCTTTTTTATTGCCTCCTTGAAGGCGATTTTGGGATAGGAGGGTTGGATATTAAAAAATCTAATAACTAGCTTACCAAATAAATGGTAGCAATCAGTATATTCCCAATCCAGTACAAGCTGTAGAATACATTTGTTGTCCTCAATTTTAAAAACAACCTCATTCATTTGGTGAAATTACATCTCTTAGCCTTCCTTCCCAATTGCTCTTGATTTTTCAATATAATATTGAACACCCTATGAGCATGAGCTGATATGAATCCTATTTTCCCCTCTTTACAGTTTCTAAAAAGGCAAAATATCATTGCTGATGAAACAGCATAAATGAATATTTCAATTCCAATTCTTCTATTTTTTCCATTTAACTTTTGTTTTCATCTGCTGTCATTCTGTGAATATTTTCCAAAATATATGTGTTTTTCAATAGTCTATGTATCTTTATGCCTGCTTTCCTCAGTATATATTTTTGTATACAATTTTTCCATAATATATTATAATATTTTGTGCAAATATTCAAATTCTGGGGGGTCTTTTGAATATTCATACTGGAATTTCAACTCATACTGATATTCTTATTCAAACTCACTATTACTGACATTTTGCTTTAAAGCACTTATCACACTCAAAATATTGTCACTAAGATTTTTTTTAGGCATCTTATATAACTGGATCAGTTTAGCTGCCATGAATGAAGAACTGCACACAGTATTAAAATATATAGTAATCTTGATATCTTGTAATGAAGATATTTTTTATTTTGAACAGAGAAAATATATAAAATATGATGATGCCACTGAGAAGATTTTTTTTTAAAAAAATAATAATATCAGGGACTTTATTATCTTTATTATTCCTTTCTAAAGCAATGGTGGGGATGGGAAATCTGAAATAGTAGACTTGTGGTAACAATAAGAAAAGCCATACCACCTGTTGGGTTCACCTTACCCTCAATTATTGATTGGAGGAAGTCCCCATTTTTAGATTAATAAAAGAGTTTTATGGATGAGGGATGGGTCAGTTGGTGGTAGAGGCAGGGCAGGGCAGCATATTACAGTGGTGTCAGGTAATGAGAAGTATGGTGGCAGATAAGGAGTGGGCTTGTTGCTGGGAATGCCTCCTTGGTATTTAGTGCCAATCTCATGTTTTGACCCTTGAACTCAATTTATTTACTTGTTCAGCAGATTTGTGGAAGTCTGGGTTTCTGGCTGCTGCTGTGGCAGCCCAGGTTTTAGGCTGTCAATCAGCTTGTAATAAGGCTTGTCTTATCATTGATTTAAATAGATTAGATAACTTTTATTGTCATTTTTTACTGTGGGCACATTGGCCCACATTAAAAATGAAATTTTGTTGCTTACACTCAAAAGTGTACACATACATAACACACATTTAAAAATGCTATATACAACATATGTATGAACCTATACCTTTACATATAAATAACACATAAATATTAATCACTGTCCATTTTGAATACATAGCGGAAAGAGGAAGCTTAGAGTTCACAAGATTAATATTGTGTGGATCAAAACTGTGACTGAATCTGGATGTTCTGCTTCGGATATCACAAAGCCTCCTTCCAGAAGGTAACAAAGAAACCAGGTCATGAAGAGAATGTGTAGTGTCCCAGACAATCTTCCAGACTCTGCTCAAGCAACAGTTTTTTTAAAAAAAATGTTTTATTGATTTTTTTTACAATAACAATCCTTAGTACTTAGTATACAGCATGTTGTCTTGGATCATATATTTTAAAAAAAAATCAACAGTAGTTAATAATTAATATTTATTTTTTTGTAATTCCATAATTAGTATATTAATTAATAATATATTTCTTTGATCTTCCCTTCTCCCAATAGTATTCTCCTTCTTCAGCCTTAAGCAAATATAATTCTTAATGTTTTCAGTGCATAAATGGTTAAATATAAACATTTTATCATGTTTGTACAAATAATAATAACGTCCATGTATGACTTTTTCTTATCAACTTGTGTTGTTTTTATAAAAATCATCTTATTAGTCCACCATATATCCTGTTTTCATAATTCTTATTTAACCTTAATTTCCCCTTAATATCCAAACAATTCCTATCATAATTTTCTAAATATTAATCATCTAAATATCCAGATTTTCCATTTAGATACACCATCCCAATGTTTTCATATTGCATAAAAAATAGGTTATAAAAATACTATACTGCTTATCTATTTTATGACATCTACCTATAACATCTTTTCTGATCAGTTTATATTTCACTTATATTTGTAAAAGTTAATTTGTTAAATCACTATATATCCTATTTTCAAAGTTCTTATTTAAGCTTAATTTTCCCTCAGTATTTCAGTCATTCCTTAGTCCTAATTCTCTTCAATTTAATTTACCTTTAAATTTCAAATTTTTCATTCACATACATCATCCCAATATTTTTACATTTTATATATTATGAAAAATACTATATTATTTATATATCTTATCCAGTGCTTTTTTTGTAAAAGAAAAAGGTGCCGGAACCCACACATGTCATACAACCCGCCTTGCCTATCCTACAAGGTTCCATCCAAAAAAGGTGCCGGAACTCTGTTCTGAGCATTCTATGAGAAAAAAAGCCCTGATCTTATCCCTCTTATATGTAAGGCCCCTTTATATCCAAAATTATCTGTTCTTTTAACTGTATTCAAACAAGTGTTTGCTCATGTAATACTTTATCTGGTAGGGCGAGTCAAATCTCTTGAATCTGTCTCTGGCCTTTTTCTTTTGCCAAGTAGCTTTGCAAGTTGATATATTCTGCTTGCCAGGAAGTTCTTGTATTTTTGTAAGTATTGTTGGGAGAAGACAGGATGTGTAGAATATATGCTTTTTGTCTCCCGAACTCTAATGATTTTCCTGGCAGTTCTATAGTCTATTTTGTTAAATCTTCTTTCTTATCCTCAGGTTTATTTTGATGTTCTGATGAATAAAGTATCTTTTCCATTTTTATTGTTATGCCAAAGTCTTGAAGGTTTTTTTTCCTGTTTGTGTTAAATTATAATACTCTTCATTTGTAGCTTCGCTGATTTTCTTCTAGTTTATGTTCTTTACCTTCATTTTCTGAGTGTTTTTTTTATTGTGGGTTAGGAGTAAGTATTAAACATGGTTTTATGTCATTTTTTGATAAGTATGCAATATCCATGTTGTCTCCCCCTTTCATATAGTCCTTCATCAGTGCCATAGTCTCTATAATTAGCCTTATCAAACCAGCCAAACTCAGAATCCAAACAGCCCAATTTTGTATAGTTCTAATCTTTATATATAGTTTTTATAATCCACCGTATTTCCAATTGTCAAGGCATCAATAAAATTAATATTTCATAACAGTTTTTATTCAGGGGTCAGTTGTCATGACCACGGAGACGTCCTCAGACAAGCGCTGGCTCTTTGGCTTTGAAACGGAGATGAGCACCAGCCCCTAGAGTCGGAAACGACTAGCACACATGTGTGGGGGAACCTTTACCTTTACCTTTTGTCAACCAGTCAAAATTGCAATTCAGTATATTTAGCCACCTTGAGACCTTCCTGTAAATTCCCCCCTAAAAGATTAGCCCAGAGTCAAAGTTTTTCTTTTTCTGTAAACAATTCTTGAGTTTAGAGAACAAAGTATTTCTTTTCCTTCAGACACTGTTTAATCTTATGGCTGGCCCAGTATGTATTCTTTCTTTGTTACCACCCAGCTGTCTTCTGAGGCTTATTAAAGTTCAAGGGAACAAATTATTCTTTGTTTCTGGGAGTCTTGCCAATTTCTGAGTCAGTGTTGTCAATGTTCTATGTTCTAGTTCTCCACTAGGTGTCAGTAGTTGTTTTTCAGCTTTTTCAGGCAAAAAATATTATTATTTATTATTATTTTTATAGTTTCATCAAAACCCTTTAAAATATAATCTTAGAAGTTTTTTTAAAATTTCTAGATTTATCCAGACTGTAGTATTTTAACTTTGATTTCAATATATTTCTTTCCCCTTTAAAGGTTAATTTGCTGCTTCCATCTATGAGGGAGTGGTCGTGTAGTCCCCTCCCTTCACTTTCAGAGGTTTTCTTACTTTGGGGATCTTTCCCAAGGACTTAGTTACAGAGTAGAGGAGAGAAGATTGATACTTTCACCATTTCCAAGCACACTGTTCACCATTGTCCTGGTCCGTACTCTTAGACTTCAGCCGCAAGTAGCTTGGGCTAGATGCTGGTGTGCAGCTAGCCTTTCTCCTGTTAGGTTAGAGAGTTTTCCCCGGATCAAACAGAATGACTGCCATCATTTCGTGATCATCAGGTTTTTTCGTTGCCTCTCCGGGGCAACTTCAGACCCATTTAGGATCCCCTGGCAGGGCGAAATCAGCTGTGGGGTACAGAGCTCTGCAATCCTGCAGCTGTGTGCTACAGTGCAAAAACCAGAAGTCTGCTCAAGCAACACTTTTATGCCATGTCCTGGATGGAAGGGAGGGAACTGCCAATAATCTTTTCTGCCATCCTCACCATTCTCCGCACTGCCTTCCTATCTGAAGCAGTGATGCTTCCAAACCAGACTGTAATGCTGTATGACAGGATGCTCTCGATTGTCCCTCTGTAGAAAGTGGTAAGGACAGGGGAAGGAATATGTACTTTTCTCATGCAATGCAGAAAATGCAGGTGCTGCTGTGCTCACTTCACCAGTGTCTCACTTCACCAGTGTCTCACTGAGCAACCAAGCCAGCCTACTCATTAACTGCACACCCAGCAATTTTATGCTGGAAACCATCTCCATGGGTGAATCATTAATACACAGAGGAGCATGGCTGTGCTTACCTTTTCTGAAATTGAAAATGATCTCTGGTTTTACCAATGTTCAAAAAAAGGCTGTTTTTCTTATATGAGTTCACCAAACCCTCAACCACCTTGCAGTACGCACCCTCATTGACATCTTGAATAAGGCCCATTATTGTTGTATTATCTGCATACTTCACAATATGGTTGGTGGCAAACCTAGAACAACAATCATGGGTCAACAGGGTGAACAGCACTGCACTTAGGATGCCACTCTGAGGAGAACTTGTGCTCAAAAAATGGTGTTAGAAATAATTGTTCTAGCTCACACATACTGGGGCCTGTTAGTAAGGAAATCAAGAATCCTCGTGCACAAATGAGTGTTTAAGGTCTAGTTTGTCTACTAGATGTCACTTTGAATGTACACCAATCGGCATACATCAAAATGAAATTTTGTTGCATACAGCTCTCAAAGGGTCACCACCTCCGATATATACTTCTTGTTCGTGGCCCGCTCAAATTTCACATTGTCCATTTTAGTCTCTAGGGAGTGAACGATGGCACACAGGACAAATGGAAATGGGGTTCCATGTGGATTAGCCCTCAAATTCGCTTGTATTCTGACAACCTCGCCTTCTTTCCTTTTTCTGATCCTGACTCTTCCACCTTTTCCTTAAAGAGGCCTTGCTTCTTTTCGCCCCTGGAGCACGCTGCTGCCACCACCAACTCCTCCAAAAGCCTCTCTCTCTTCCTCTGGGCCTGCTGACAGCCTCATCCAGTTCCTTTTCTCCATAAGCTCCAGGACCTCTCCTCCTCTGCCTCCTCTGGAAACAGCCCTGATTTGCAATACAATCCATCACTGGGCCAGCAGTCAGATCTTGCTGCTGGTAGAACAAATTCAAACAGTGCCAACGACTTTTAACAGTCTCACCAACAGTTCCAAAACAACTAGAAACTCACCATGCCAGCAAAGATTGTCGGTCGTATGTTGTATGTTACCTTAGTTCCACCATGTTGCTCAAACACATTAAAATCTTCCTGATCATGTGGCCTATAGCCCTTACTATCCCTCCCAAAACTATTTGCCTTCAAGAGCCAATGCAGCCGCAGCCATTCTAGATGCCAAGGAAGTCAACAAACAGCAAATGCAGGTGAGTATTTCTTTCCTCTAAGTGCCCCAAGCTCAGATCGATAACAGAAGTAATAGCATCCGCTATAGAGTGATTTGGTCGGTAAGCAAATTGAAGTGGGTCAAATGCTAGTGGGAGGCTAGATACAATAATGTCCTTTATCAGCCTCACAAAGCATTTCATAATGAGGGATGTCAGTGCAACTGGACAGTAATCATTGAGACTCATAACTGTAGACTTTTTTGGCTCTGGCAAAATAATGGCCATCTTAAAACATGATGGAACCACTGCCTGCTGCAATGAGAGATTGAAAATATCTGTAAGAACATAAGCCAGTTCATCAGCAGATTCCCTGAGAATCCACCCAGGGATGTTATCTGGGCCTGCTGCCTTCTGAATGTTAACTTTCCAGTGTTTTCCAGACAGAGGTGACATCAAAGCTAAGCACTTGCTCGTCAGGATTGAGCAGAGCTTTCCTAGCAGGGGTGCTATTTGAGGCCTTGAAAATTCCAAAAAATATATTCAGATCATTTAAGAAGTCTGTGTCATCCTTCCATCTTGATGGGCCCACCTTATAATCTGTAATGGCCTGGATTCCTTACCACATTTACTGTAATTCTTGCAGAGAAGGCTGATCTGGTTTTTATCACCAAGACCTGCTGGGGGCCAGAGAGTGGAAATGTGCACAGATAGATATAGAGTATGGCACCTGCTTAAATACAGGGCAGGGAATGGGTATAGCTGTTATCATCAGAGAATTTCTGGTGGCCTCCAGGGACATTGGTCCACAAGTGCTCAGTTGTGAAATTATTTTAAGTTGGTCTCAAGGAACAAAAATGCTGTTGCTATACCAGCCTCCCTGTTGTGTAGCAGATTCCCTGCCCAAGCTCCTGGACCTAACTCTGGCCTGGAAGTGGAGTCTCCCAGACTTAAAGTTTTGGGGGAATTCAATTAGTAGAAGACAAAGAAACTTACATCCCAGTGAATACCAGTCCAATACAGGAACTAGACCATTGGATCAAGAGAACTCTCAGTGACCTCACCAAGAAAGGCCAAATCACCAAAGAGAAGCAGTGGTGGATGAGAATTAAGAATCTAGAGAATTAAGTGGTGGATGTGAAAGAATTAACAAAAAAGCTTAGACAGCTCACAGGGGGAAGCATATACTTTATGAACTTCCCATTACAGGGTGTCTAAAGAATAAAAAAAAATGTGACAATAGATGAGGATGAAATCATGGCCCCATTTGATGTCACAACCTTTTTCACACCCATACACCCAGAATTAGCCAAAGAATCCATGACTGAGCTGCTCCATAGCACACCCAACCTAATGATATACACCAATACCCAGAATCATGGATCTTATCAACCTCTGACTAACCACATACTTTTGATTCAATGGGCAAATATATCAACAAATCAAAGGACTCCCATGGGATTGCTACTTTCAGAACTCAAAGCAGAGCAAAATGAACTAATTTATAATTTACAATTATTTCCAACTACATAAATATTTAGAAGAGGAAACCACAAGGAAATCTCAATACTACATATTAGATTTGAAACTGAAAAAACAAACAAAAACAAAACAAAAAACAAATCCCAGAAGAGGACAATGACATCATTTCTGCACTGTTGCCTAGAAAATGTGGGTGATGAATCCATATAATCAGCAAGAATTGAGGTTAACTCAACAGAAGCTCCCTTTTACTACAATATAACCCAATAGATAACCACTAGTTAGATAAACAATGATATTACTGTAAATTTTCATGAATTTAACAGTGATATATTAAGGGGCTTTCCAAATTTTGGGTCTCATACTATTGGAAAAGTATTCTACACTGGCAAAGGTTCTCAGGTGATTATCTATATATATCCCTGGGGTCACATAAAGAAAAGATATGAACTTTGGTGTAAAGCAAGAGACAACTGGTTTTTGGCTCAGGGTTCTTGGGAAATTCTGGTTCCTGTCTCCACTGTATGAATTAGAATGACAAGTATTATTATATTCTGAATATAAAGAAATGAAAGACATACTTATTTCGGGAAATATGTTTTATGTCAACTTACGCTGGCTTGGTGCTCTCAATGACCACAATGGTTAGGTATGATGGGAGGTCTAACTCAAATACCCTGAAGTGCAGCATATTGGAATTTAAATTTATTTATTTAAGGTGAAGGATCTAAATGAAATGAAATGACATAGCAGAGATTCTGTGAGGCTGTAATAAATATAATTTTATACTCATTCTTAGCTAAAAGGCCAAGACCTATAATAAAGATGAAAGAAAGATTATAAATGGGAAAAATGTGCCACAATTTTGAAGCAGGCTAATCATCTAAGCCTCCTACAGTTTCAGATTTAGAGCCATAACAACTATACATTTTCTTTAAAAATGAGCGTCAGGAATATATACTGCTCCTTTTCCAAATATTTGATGGTCTTTTGCCTTTAAGTTGAACTATATCTAAGGATTTAATTACAAAGAATACTTAGAAGTATTATTTAAATCTTCCCTTTCTTAATTGTAGCCTTTTGCTTCTATTTTATCCAATACTAACACCAGTGGTATTAGTATATTCCAATACTAAAGTGCATTGCCTTTTAATTAGGAAGATAACATTTGCCAGTCACTCTCTTTAAACATATGGACTTGAATAAAAAATATTTCATTAATTCGGTATGCTATTGTATTCTTGCCAAAGATGCTCTTCTTTCAGGTAAAATGATCATTTTAGGCCAAGCATAACCTTTTACATAATGGTTAGTTGGGGTGTGTGTGAGTCTGCAGGACCATTAAATCCTTGGAAGTCTGTTTTCTTATTGTCTAAGATTGATTTGTACATATGTGGAAGAGCAATAGATCTGTTTTTTAGTATTGCAGAATTTGTATATACGTGGAAAAATAGTAGATCTATTTTTAGTGAAGTCACAAAAAGCTTAAATTTATCTTGACTATTCCTTTATTTCTGTCTCTTCTCTTATTATTACACTATTGCTAAGTGCCTTGGTTTTAGTTCCTTCTCCCAATTGTGATAATCCTTCCATGTCCAGTCCTCTTTCTACTGTGTAATTGAGACTGCAGTATAGCAGTAGCACTTACACTATATACTGCTTCACAGCCCTCAACAATCTGGGTCCTCATTTTACTGACCTCAGAAGGATGGAAGGCTGAGTCAACCTTGAGTCGGTGAGGATCAAACTCCTGGCAGTGAGCTGAATTTGCTTGCAATACTGCATTCTAACCACTCTTTATATTTATCAGTATTCTATCTCTGAAAAGAGATAGAAATCTGTTTGCCTTTTTTATTATC
This sequence comes from Vipera ursinii, assembly GCF_947247035.1. Classification (NCBI taxonomy): domain Eukaryota; kingdom Metazoa; phylum Chordata; class Lepidosauria; order Squamata; family Viperidae; genus Vipera; species Vipera ursinii. The sequence goes on along the minus strand of NC_139512.1, from coordinate 140,708,275 downwards.
TTTCCTTTTCTATAAAATGTGACAATTGCATCTCTCTCTCCTCTCCTCTCTTCCAAACTGTTCTTAGATATGGCCTGTATCTGTTCACTTCTCCTCTCTTTTGTAAAATGCCACTCATCATTCTGTACCACTAACGCACCACAGCTTCTAAAATCCATTGTATTGTCATTTCAGACTGATAAGTACTAAACAAAACATTGCGGGGCAAAGGAATCACTTACCTTGATTGACAACAAATCGTAACTTCTGTATCGTTGCCAGATTGCCGCTGACTCTGTATATTCCATCAACATCCAGACCTGGAAAATGAAGACATACTTCGTATTGGCTTTGGTGAGTATTATGCTGTCTGTCAAGAAACTACAACTGCTGTGATAAATAAAGAGAAATATATACTTCTGTGAACTCCTTGATAATAATTCACCCGATATTCTGTATAGCTTTTTTCCCCTCAGGCCTTTTGAGTGTTCTGGATTACATTTTACAGTTCCAATTACACTTTAGCACTAGCTGTTCTCCTTAGGACTGATGGAAACTAGGGTTGAACAACACCTGAAGGACTATATAGTGACTGTATTTTCTTGAAACAAAGAAAAAAGAAACATCAAATGTCAAACAATTAAGCGTGGAATTTTGCCTCTTCATATAAATTCAGCACACTTGGATCTCTGAGTACTATATGATATGATTATATTCTAATTTGGATGGCATTCTGAGGATACTAAGCAGAAATACAAAATCTGATCTTTGAGTTGCATTAAGAGAACATAAATAGCACATTGTTATTTTCTTCAGCTTTTTCCCGTTACAAAGCCTTACTTCACAAGGTAACTATCATCAACTATCATAATTCATGGTGATATTAACAATGATTAATTTTAACTTAATTTCTTCTCAACCAATATATTTATATCTCATCTTTATTAGTAGCAAAAATAAAGTCTTACTTTATTAAAACTTATTTATTTAAATAGATAAAAAATAAATTTAGATTTAGCTGGTTTTCATCTGCTTTTACTGTATAAACTAGATTTTTAAAAAACCGTATAAATCACTGTTTAGGTCAATGGCATGTACTGTACTTAAGATACAAACAAACAAGTTGGTTTGGAGAGAAATATCTCATCAACGAATGTCATCACCAAATCTGTAATGAGTAAAAATGTGTTTCTGCTTTGACTGACAGAATCAGAGTTTGATAATCTTCCTTGAACTATTCTAAATCTGGATAAATGTATCTGAACACATTTCAAGTATATTTGTCCAGCCAGGTTATATTGGTATTTTTATATAAACCTTTTGCAATGTTATTAAATATGACCCGAGCAATATGCACAGGTAGCCCTTGACTTACAACAGCTTATTTAGTGACCATTCACAGTTACAGCATCACTTTACAACTGTTGAAGCATCCCCATGGTCACGTGATCAAAATTCAGACAATTGGCAACTGCCTCACATTTACGACGGTTGCAGCGTCCCGAGATCATGTTATCACTTTTTGTGACCTTCTGACAAGCAAACTCAATGGGTAAACCAGATTCATTTAACAAACATCTAATTAACTTAACAACTGCCATGATTCAATTAAAAAGGTGGCAAGAAAGGTTGTAAAGTGGGGCAAAACTCACTTAACAAATGTCTTACTTAGCAACATAAATTTTGGGCTCAATTTTGGTCTTAAGTCAAGGACTACCTATAAAAAATGTTATATTTTTAAGAATGCTTTTTTTTTTTAAAAAAAAAAAGTAAAATAGTTCCAGTTAGCAATTCTTTGGGATGTTATTCAATATGGCAGCATGAAGATAAAAGTTGAAACAATATGTCTGCTAAAGTGAATATATGCCATGTATTTTCTGGTTTATGTCAGCAATGAAAACCAAACTGTTCAATATAAATTGGTGAATTTGGATATCGGTTTTACAGCTGCATAATCTTAGCTGGATTAGAAATTACTTATTTAGAAAATAGTTTGAGGCCTATTGTTTGCATATGTTTGAAGGAGAAAGGGGGAACTGGGAAACAGTACATTTAAAAAAAAATGGTTGATCTTAGGCATTAAACTTCTGAACAATTTTCAAAGGAAATACTTCAACTTCAAAGCAGACTTTTATCTAGAATGAAAACTATCTAACAGTCAGGGTTTCTTCATGATAGAGCTTAAAATAGTTAAGGGAATAAAAGATAAAACAAACATAATTTCAAATTTTGTAAATTTACAGATGGCATTAATGTTGGCGGTAAACACTATTCTATCATGACACCCAGTCACTACCATAAAATCCAATTTCTGTCTTAATATATGCTGACTATTTGATGTTTCAAAAAGGTGTTTATCACTAAGACATATTTCTAGCCTTCCCTTAGAGCACATCGCTGTTTCACCCTCCTTTTTTTATTTGAAGGAGCTTTAGATAATATGAACAACCCCCATCCCTATCCCATAATCCAAATTGTATTCAAGATTTCAGTCAAGAAAAAATGCAGCTGTTGCAACTTATTCCCACCATAAATCTTAGAAGCTTTCCACTTCATATCTAGGATAGCGATTAAATATTATTTTTCTTTCCAATGAGCCTTATATAAAAATACTCAGTTTATATAATTTATAATTTACAAACCATGGCACTCCTTTTCAATTTATTTCTATGTTTAGGTAAATGCTTCCACCTAAATATATCCTCTAGGACACTTCTATAGGCTTTAACATTTTAGCTCATCACATTTAAAATACTGTAGTGAAGGCAGTGTGTATTAATAAGCAGCTGTCCATCCTTCCAACTTTTAAAGTACAGAGGTGGGTAGCAGTTGAATTGTGATCCCTGGACCTTCTTCAGCATTAAGATTCAGAGGAAAATAGTTTTTTGCTAGCTACACGGCTACGTTTTTCAGGAGAAATCTGGCCATACAGGTTCAAGCTAAGCTATGAAACATGAGTGAAAATAATGCAATGTCTTTCTGTGCAACTGATCTGCCTATGTTGCATCTCCTGGCCTCCTAAAACTTCATTAAGCATTTTCAACCAACAACGATTTTCCACACCAGAAAGTACACTTTCTGTCAATCTTCAGCTACAGTATTTTTTTTTCTTTTCGTCAGTCTCCTTCCCATTGCATAACGATAGAATGTTTTATTCACTATATATAAACCAAGAAAAGGGGCAATCATAGAAAAGGTAGAATTGAACAAACACTGATTATACATTTACCTGTGCACTTATAGTAAGATTTACAAATCGCTTTGCTTGGGCCTTAAATTTAATTTTCTGCGCTGCCTTGCTTTTGTCAAGTGAGAAGTTTTCATTTCAATAAAAAGCACTGTTGATAACAGCAATGTCAGAAGGTTTCCACGAAGAGCTGGTTGTGACAAACTGACAGAGCATAAGCTCTGTATGTGTCTTGTGTCTATCTATGTGCTAGGAAACCTGTGCCATTAGTAAGTTTTTCCCCCATTAATTTAGAAGTGGTTCCAGTAAATATACCTGCTTATTTAAAAAAGAAAGAAAGAAAGTATTTGAAAGTGGTTTTCAAGTGGTTTCCCCCCCCCTTCTTTCTTTTTTTCAGCTAAACAAAATGACTTCATTGTTTCCACGCTCCATTTTCTTTTAAACATTAGCTGGGATGACTGAGGCCGAGGAATGTGGGAAAATGGATTCCCAAGCCATGTCTATCCCTTCTAATTCTGAGCTTCAATTTTTGGCTTGGCTTGAATCACATTCTCACATTTCAGTATGGATCTCAGTGTAAAGTGATATTTTTTAAACATTTCTTTCACTCATCATGGTATAAAAAACAAAGCAACTCTACTCTTTCAGCAAAATTCTTCTTCTTCGTGCCCTCCTCATCCTCTTTGTCTTTTTTTTTAAAAAAAAACCAAAGGAATGAGAAAATTTTGCTTTGAAATGAATTATGGAGGGGAAAATGCTTTGAAATGAGCTGCGCTTGTTTTTTTGTTTTTTTTTAAAGTCCGCTGTTTGTAAATCTTGTCATCTATATATCAGAAATTCCAGCTATTTTCATCTGCTTGGCTTGAAACTGCTAGGAGGCAGGGCATAAAAATTAGATGATTCTAATCAGCATGCTGCTGAAGACACGTTTTGCTACGGGAGAGAAAAATCAGATGTTTAAAATCAAACTTTCTTGGTTCACAGAAACCCTTAGTGTCTCTGAATTTTTTTCCACAGTATTTCTAGACCAAAAGACCTTTGAAAGCCCATCTTTGCAGAGACGTGACATTGCAAATGGAAGTCACAAAACTCAGCATTGCAAATGGACGTCGCAAAAATTTAAAATATCCTATGGTGCTCTTGTGAATTTGTTCTGCTGCCCCAGAGTGCTGCAGCAAACACATGTAAAACTTTTTCCATCATGAACAATGAGCAGTAGTATTTAAACATCACTCTTAACTGTTTACTTTTGAAATAAAGAAGCTTTATGACAATACTGTATTTAATTTTTAAAAACCCACAAAGATGTCAAATGTGTCATTTAATAGGGATTGACATTTTATCACTTTTTAAATTAACTTTATATGCAGTCACTCTCACTGTCCAAATCAGTTTGTAGAGAATAGTAACATAAATAATAATGCAAATTATTTCTTTCATGCCAAAATTGTTTCCGTGAGATGTTGAGAAATCTGCTTTAGGACTTGTTGTGTATGTAAATAGTTATTAACAGGGCAAGCAAGAGATTGCAAACACATTGCAGCTTAGCAAGGTTCAGAGCGGGAAATTAAGGTGCATTCATTGGACGCCACAACCTAGGAGCGGGAAAAGAGACTCCATTGATTGGTTACAGTTCAAAGGCTTTCTCTATAAAAGGGTTGCAACATTTGACAGTTGACAGTTGACTTTGTGTATTCAATAAACTCGTTCATTGTTAAACCACTCTGAGTCCTCGTCAATTAGAACCAAACAACTGGCGACGAAGGTGGGATTGACAGAAGACCAGAGAACCGCGGAATTGTCGCGAAAGGCGGCAAATTCAGAGCGAGTCACAGTCAACCGAGCGGCCGCGGCAGAATAAGAAAAAAATTCTCCGAATGGCGCAAATCGGGTCATTGAAGGAATTCGACCCAAACTTCCCTGAAGACTGGGAAGAATACATCGGTCAAGTCGAAGGGTTCCTGTTAGTGAACGGAATCACAGACGACCGTAAAAAAGCGGCGGCATTATTGACGATCTGTGGCACACCGGTCTACAGAGTCGCTGTCGGATTGTGTCAACCGCAACCAGTCTCTAGCGTGCCTTATGCCGACCTCCTCGCTAAATTAAAGGTCCACTTTACACCCCGAAGGTCCGAACTCTTTTGGCGGCGCATCTTCGAAAAGAGGAATCAGAGACCGGGAGAGTCCATACAAAAGTTTGTCGCTGCCGTCAGGGAAGCCGCAGTACGATGTAAATACGATAATTTAGAAATAAGAATTTGGGACAGAGTAGTACTGGGCTTGCGTGATGAACAACTACAAAACAGAATAATCGCCAAACCCACCGGCGATTTGCAGGAAGTGCTCGACGAACTTCTAACTTACGAGTCAACCGGGTATCGCGACCCCCCCCGCAATAGCATGGCAGCAGCGCCCGAGATCAACCAAGCGGGCTATGTGGACTGCGGGGAGGTGGACCAGCAGTGGGAGGAAGAGATCGCCGAAGTCTCCAGGCGATTTGGAAAGATGGCACCTAGACAACCCAGAAGCGAGGGGCCCGAACCTGGCCGCCGTCAACAACCCGCAACTCCGCAAAGACAACCGACCGGAGCACAACGACCGTGGCGGGACACCGCAACCAGACCGCGCGACAACGACAGCCAGAACCGATGCGGCAGCTGCGGCGGCAACCATCCCCGCGCATCCTGCCGATTCCGTACCGCCAAGTGCAGGGCATGTGGCAAGACCGGCCACATCCAGGCCATCTGCAGAAACCGCGCTCGCGACAACCGTCTGAACGAAGTCGATGTGTGGCCTGAGGGTAAGGTAACCCCTATTGCTAGTGGCAAGGAGACCCCTAAAAACCGGGTTAAAATTCCAAATCTAGGGGAGGTGGCGCGAGTCAATAGGAGAAGGCTGGGAAGTGGTCACAATTTTCTGGATGGAAAATTAAAAATCACAGTCCTTCTGCAAGGGGTCCCTTGCAGAATGGAAATTGACTCAGGGGCTTCAGTGTCGATAATTTCCACTGAAACCCTTGAGAGAATTGAACAAAGAAGTGGAAAAAGAATTCCACTTAGTCCAACAAATATTCAATTAATGGACTTTCAAAAAAGTCCAATAAAAGTAAAAGGAAAGACCAGCCTTAGTGTAAAATTTAAGGGGTTTAAGGGGGTCTTAGAACTAATAGTAACAGAGGGGAATAGGACTAGCTTAATCGGACTTAATTGGTTCCCTGCCCTAGGAATTTGGATCGGGGGAATAAATTCAGTGATTAAAAATAAGACCCTCGAATCCGTCTGCAATGAATTTGCAGACGTATTCGATGGATCTCTGGGCATGTACAAAGGGCCCCCCATTAACTTCAACCTAGACCCCTCAGTAAAACCAATCAGGCTTAAGGCCCGAAGGGTGCCTTTTGCCTTAAAGGAAAAAATCAAGGCCGAGCTCGACCGGCTTGTAGGCCAAGGAGTATTAGAACCTGTTGAGGGCGGTTTGTGGGAAACGCCGATTGTCACACCCCTCAAACCCAATGGGGATGTGAGAATCTGCGCTGACTACAAAGCCACCCTCAACATTGGAATGAAAAAGCATGCTTACCCGGTCCTGACGGTGAAGCAGGTCCTCGCCACGATCCAGGACGCCGCCATCTTCGCCAAGTTAGACTTGGCGCATGCGTACTTACAGTTGACTGTTTCTAAAGAGGCTGCAGAGGCACAGACGATCATTACCCACAAGGGGGCGTTCCGAGTCCACAGACTGCAATTTGGAATTGCAGCAGCTCCAGGCATCTTCCAAGAAGTGATGGAGAGGACCTTAAAGGGCATACCTGGAGTATGCCCTTACTTTGATGATGTCCTAATAGCTGGAAGGGATGAAGGAATATTAGTAGAGCGGCTGGAACAGGTACTGGGTAGGTTTAGGAAGGCTGGGTTGAAACTAAAGAAGGAAAAATGTAGCATAGGGGTTAAATCCACTGATTTTTTGGGGTTCAGGATTGACAAAAGTGGAATCCACCCTACCCCTGAAAAAATTAAAGCAATCAAGGGGGCCCCAGAACCAAGGAACAAGGCGGAACTACAGGCCTTCCTTGGCTTGGTAAATTTTTACCACACGTTTGTGCCACACAAGGCTGCCATTGCAGAACCCTTACACAGACTCTTAGATAAGAAGACCCCTTGGCAGTGGCAGAACAAGCACAAAGTAAGTTTCCAAATTTTAAAAGACATCCTTTCCAGTAATTCAACTGTAACCCACTTTATAGAAAACAAACCAATCTACCTGGCGTGCGATGCTTCGCCCTATGGCGTAGGGGCTGTGATCAGCCACTTAGACAACCAGGGAATACAAAGACCCATTGCATACTACTCCCGCACACTAACCAAGGCAGAGCGGAACTATGCGCAAATAGACAGGGAGGCATTAGCCATAGTGGCAGGAGTTAAAAAGTTCCACGACTACCTGTATGGTAGGAACTTTACTATACTGATGGACCACAAACCCTTGCTGGGACTGTTTACCACAGATAAACAGACTCCCCAAATTATGTCACCCAGGATGCTGAGATGGTCCATTTTCCTCTCAGCATACTCATTTTCCCTCCAATACAGACCAGGCAAGGACATGGGTCATGCAGACGCTCTTAGCAGATTGCCCCTAAGCACAACAGAGGAGGACCCTGCCCCAGTGGGACAAATAATGTCCCTACAGGACATTCCTGATTTGCCCTTAACTGCAAAAGACATTGCTGAGGCAACCAATAAGGACCTCACCTTAAGGAGAGTAATGACCTGGGTCATGAGCGGTTGGCCTAACGCCAAACCAGATGAAATATACAGTCCATATTTCAGGAGGAAAGATGAACTGTCAGTTCATTTGGGTTGCTTACTCTGGGGAACTCGTGTAGTTATTCCAGGAATCCACAAATCAGCTATTCTACTTGAATTGCATGAGGGACATCCTGGAATAGTAAGGATGAAGGCGTTGGCTAGGAGTCACTTGTGGTGGCCAGGACTGGACAACGACATTGAGGAATGTGTTGCCAATTGCCATCTGTGCCAACGTTCCAGGCCTGAACAACAACATATCCGCACACATAAATGGGAACAAGCTAGGAATCCTTGGTCCAGGATTCATATTGACTTTGCTGGACCCTTCCAAGGGTTAACGTTCCTAGTAGTGGTTGACAGCTACTCTAGATGGCTAGAGGTAGTACCGGTCAGCTCAGTAACTTCAGGCAGAACAATACAGGCATTAAGGGGCCTCTTTGCCACTCACGGGTTGCCGGATTTAATTGTGTCTGATAACGGGCCACAATTCACATCTATTGAATTTCAGGATTTCCTCAAGGCCAACTCGATTAAGCACAAGACTTCAGCACCCTTCCACCCCTCCACCAACGGATTGGCTGAAAGAAATGTGAGGACCACGAAGGACGCTTTAAAAAGAATTATTCGAGGTGATTGGCATCAGAGACTGGCAGAGTTCTTGTTGGCTCAGCACACGACCCCATGTTCTGCTACAGGGAAAAGTCCAGCTGAAATGAGGTGGGGCAGGAGACTATCCACAAAATTGGACAGATTGCACCCTGACAGACTGCAAACAAACATTGAATTTGACATTCCTAACAGAACATTTAAAGTGGGGGATTTGATCTGGGCCAGAAACTATGCCCAAGGGGACAAATGGATTCCAGGGGTGGTGACTGAAATCTTAGGTCCCCTGTCGTACACTATTGAGGGGGAAGGGAACAGGATCTGTAAAAGACACATAGACCAGCTGAGGAAAAGATCCAGTGGTTGTGTGCCAGTTGAGGGGGACCTAAGCATAGTAAGGGGAAACAGTACAGATAACAACAGGCCAGAGAGTGGCGTAGAGGAGGGGCAAAAGGACTCATTCCCTCGCAACCAACAACAACAATTCAGTCAAATTGAATGGGAAATACCCCTGCGAAGTAGGCCAGTGACCACTGAATTACAAACACAAACTAATACACAAGACAGCACATCTGAAGCCAGTAACCCAGAGCCCAGGCCCAGCAGTGACAAGCAGCCAAGCAGTCAACCAGGAAGAGGGGTCCCTAGCAGCCAAAGTAACAGATACCCTTCTAGAATACATAGGCCACCAAAATACCTAAAGGATTTCGTAAAGAAATAACATTAACGGGGGGGTAAGGGGTGTTGTGTATGTAAATAGTTATTAACAGGGCAAGCAAGAGATTGCAAACACATTGCAGCTTAGCAAGGTTCAGAGCGGGAAATTAAGGTGCATTCATTGGACGCCACAACCTAGGAGCGGGAAAAGAGACTCCATTGATTGGTTACAGTTCAAAGGCTTTCTCTATAAAAGGGTTGCAACATTTGACAGTTGACAGTTGACTTTGTGTATTCAATAAACTCGTTCATTGTTAAACCACTCTGAGTCCTCGTCAATTAGAACCAAACAGGACTAATGTAAAGCCTATGTGATAAACCTAGTTATATACCTGAATAAATAAATAAATAACCTCCAATTCTATTATTACATATTATATTAGTTTGAAATGTCACATTTCTCAAACCACAGCATAGTATTAAATTGCTTTGCAAATAATCAAAAAGACACATCTTTCTGAAAAAAACAAAAAACAAGAGCAAGTGAGCTATTGTCAAAGCAGCCAATCACAACACACTTCCATTCCTTCTCCCAAAGACAAGTGGAACATATTTTAAGTTCTTTTGACACTATTATTATTCCATCAATTCACCAAATCACTTTCTGTTGTCCTGGTGAAGGCTCATGCTGAGCTAGAAATAGGACTAGACTGAGAAGGCTATCTGTCTTGCAAACCAAGGGGTCTAATGTGCCCCATCCAAAGATGTCAACCTGGTCCTTTCCCCTTTCCGCACAAAAGTTTTAGTCCCCCAGTGACACTGAACATCTTCCACTCTGAGTTGGTTGCAAGATAGGCAGTTATATCAATGTTTGAGAGAGAGAGAGAGAGAAAGAGAGAGAGAGAGACAGACAGACAGACAGACAGAGAGAGACAGGCAAACAAAAAAAATTAGGAACTTTACTGTCTACTATATCTTTTTTCAAGGCACAAGAGCTTTATCTAGTCATAAGCTGTAGAGATGTTCATTGTTTATTAATGGGATTAGTGCAGTAGAGATAAGATGAGATGAAGAGAAGAGAAGAGAAGAGAAGAGAAGAGAAGAGAAGAGAAGAGAAGAGAAGAGAAGAGAAGAGAAGAGAAATCAATTTCACCAAGCCTGGAGGTAGCCTGTAGGAGATGCATATAAGTTTTCTGGAGCTTCCACTCTTGGTGTTCTTGTGACCTGAAGCATAGGAACATGCCCATGGTCAGTATGTGGCTTGTACCATGAGATTCCCTGTTTTCTTTTCCCGTCTGTATCTATACAGTATATGACTCTGGAAAAGTTATGGGCAGCCAATAGCGCCTCCTTCTTTTCACATCACTTAGTACCAATTGGACAGAGGAAGTGGAAGCCTAAGACCATTCATTTTTCTCTCTCCTGCTTGTTTTCATGAGCAAAACGATAATATTCCATACATACACAGCAGTAGTACAGTAAAGATAGAAGGACATTCTTCTTCGGGTAACCTGGTCACCACCATTGCTATTTAGGGTAGCCAGAACAAACTGACTTCTTAACTTGAAATGCTACCAATTTTTTCTATCTCTTTGCAAGCCATCATAGCCTAACAGAGGAAAGGCAACACATGGATAAATTACCGAAAGGAAAGCAACCAGTGGACCAATAGCAGAAATCAGCTTTGACCGTGGCAACTCCAGTGACAAAAGAAGATATCATTTTGAAGTTATAGAGCACACTGCATAAAAATGTGGCTTAACATTTTCAAAATCCAGTCATGAGTGACTGTAAAATATTGGTAGGAAAAATGGTTAGCCATCACAACCTCAAAAGATGTCATTTTGAAAACATCCTCTAAACTGAGTGTATTACAGAAATCTAATGCAGAAGTCACAAACTGATAGATAAAAATAGTTAGATCACTAAGTAACCAAGAAGAGAAAGTATAATAATAATAAACTTCTGACCACACACAGATGGAAACTGGGAGCATCCCAAACAGCAGTGAGATTTGCTATATGCCAACTGGGAGGAGTTAAATATATTAGTCAAAGAACAAACACATTAAATCTGATTTTGTTCTACTGGGCATTTTCTTTCTCAGCAGCCACACACAGTTCAGCAGCAGGGTAGCACAATTTTATTTATTGCCCTAGAAAAATCTCTCCTCTTATTTCTTCTGTTACAGATTAATGGCATGAAAGAGTTAAGGATTTTTTAAAAAAATGCTAGATTATATCTGTCATGAAGGAATATTCTTCGTGTATGCTTCTGTGTAATCCATTTACCTCCTTATAGACCCTTCAAGCTCACCAGAGAGTTCCTTAAGTTCATATGATACCCTTGTGTATTGCATTTTGTATTTGGATATTTGATGTAGCTGAGAGAGGTTTGAAAACATATGTAACTTGACAAGTCCCTACTGGCTACACAACTGGAGGAGAATGTAAGCCAGCTGCAACATGTTCTTGTTCATCTGGCTAAAGAATTGCCACTTCCAGACAGTAGCATATAAAAAAGGCAACCATTTTTCTAAGACTTCTGACTTTTGTTCAACTTTGCCCTTTTGAAGATACATTTTTTAAAAACTGGACTGATGTTCAGGGAAGAGAAGACGATGAATGAAAATGAACCTCAACCTCTTCAATCTTGGTCTTACATAGAAGTAAGACCCAAACATTTTGAAGAATTATTCGTAAGCACATTTAGACTGTGAAATGCATTGGATATTCAGTCCATTTTTGTTGGTGACAGTGGGCAGAATCATACAACCATCACCAGCAGCAAATTGGCTTGGTACATGTAGGAGATGACCAGGCTGAGTCCGAGAGAGAAGTCAAGTGCATCATCAGTCCCAAATCCCTTCGTGCCCACCAGACGTCTAAGTCCAGCCTACCTTGACTTCCGTTGACTTCTAACACAGCCAATTTGCTTTGAATGCTAGTAGTTTAGATTCTTGTAGAGAGCATTAGCATGCAATAAACCTGCAGTCATCTGAACCGCCTTGCTTCCTGATTTCTTGCTCTTGACGGTGCAATTTATAATAAAGGGTATTCTAGCCTCCCACGGTAAACTGGATGGCCATCATCATGACTATTAATAATATAATTGTATAATGGTCTGCCTACTGGCTGAAAAAACAGGATAACCAAAGTTTTCTGTTCTTGGGTGATGGCATCTTTGCATCGCCCCACCACCACATCAAAGAAGCAAAGTATTCCCTAAATATGTTCTTTCTAAATGCTAAGTTTCACTGCTAATGCAAAAAGGTTTAATAATAAAAAGAACAGGCACATCACAAGCTAACCTGCTTGTGTCCCGTGCTGTCTTGGCTTTCTGAAACCAATCTTTAAAATGCCAGTTCTCAATGCAGCAAGTTGGCAATGAGTTGAGCATTCCCTTGCTTCTTGCCCTTCCCACCAATGCAGAAAAGACAGGCCTCATTGACTGATCCTCTGTGCATTGAATTACTACAGTTTTCCTTTTCCTTTTATGGACCACTTCTTTCTCATGAGTCCCCTTTATTTTTCTTTGCTTTCTCAGACAGGTGCTCACAAGATGCCTTCACATCCCCCTTTGGTGTTCTCTCTTCTAATCATTTAATTTACCATCATTGCAGTGATGCTGCCATGATCAAAACAAATGGAAGATTCCTACATTGTACTATTGAGTCCACTGAAACTTTGAAGCAAAGAACAACTGAGGATTCACCTGCACAAAACCAAGTTTGCATTCATTGAAACTTGGTAGCTTCATTCCAATGTGCCTATGTTGCAACTTGCTTTACAGCACTCTGGGGAAGCGGTGGGAAAGCAAAGGGAACAGCCTAGGTGGAAATCAAAAGAAACTGGGTTGAATGTGGTCCCTAAGGGGGTGGTGCTACAAATGGAATAAAGAGGTTATCCTGGGGGGTTCTTACTGGGAAAGGGAAGATATAGGTGAGGAAACTGCCATTCAAGTAAAGGCCCTTTGTCGGATTAACCCCAAGGTTTTTTTTTTGTGTTTTTTTAAGGCAACTGCCAACCAGAAGACAACATAGGCTCCTGGCTATCCAGGATGAAATTACTCCACAAGGTAGGGACCAGCTGCTGAAGAGCAGCTGACCTGCCAGGCACTGTAGCCATTGGAGCCTTCTCTCACTAGATTAAAATAAAGAAATGTTACAAACATTTAGAACAGCTTAGGAGGAAAAATAACAGTTTTGAAGCAGCACAGGGGATGCATTTGCAATCGGTTGGGATGCCAAGCCATCAAAAAATGTAACTAAATAAAAATGTAACTAAATAAAAAAGACGTAAATGATCCACACTAATGGTGGGAAAAGGAAAAAGTGCAGTTTTGGCCTTAGAATGGCTAACACAATGTTAGCCCTTCAAGGTGGTCCAGACATTAAACGCAACCAGGAACACTAGCTCTATCATTTCTGGTTACATTAATAAAATCTTACAAAACCTGAAACATTTCTCTCCTCCTTTTCTTTTATTATCTCAACAACTAGGAAGGGTCCTTCTGAAATGCCCTTTCTCCTTCTCTGAGCTGAGATTACCTTTTACATAGTGGTTGGCCAATTTGTGGCTCTCCCTGTCTCCCAAGGTCATTCTCACATATTGTTACATCCAAAGAACTTTGAGGTAGAAAATATTGGACAACAGATACAGGAGGAATACATGCGATTGTTACATATTTTGAATGCCCTAAAGGCCCAGAAACCGCTCCCTTTTGAACGTGTTTAGAGTTGCTTCTTTTTCATCAGATGGTCTTAAACTAGAGTTTCTGAATCTCAGCAACTTTAAGAGGCATGGACATCAGCTTCCAGCATTCTGATCTAAACAATTCTCCATTAAAAAAATGCTTTAAATCCTTTTTAAAAGCATTGAAATACTTGGGCTACCTTATGATTTTTTTTGCCTCTTTTTTACTGTTTTATAGTTGATTTTCTGTTGCTAATATGTTTTTAAAATGATTATTTTATCTTCTGTTCCTTGTTTTCTTAGGCTCTCTGAAGAAATAAGCCAAAGGATTTAAACAAATACAAAATGACAAGGGCAACTGTACAATACATTTTTGGAGTGATCTGAATTGTGTTAGGACAAATGGATGCGTATAAAGCATAATAGATAGGGAGACAATATTGCAAATACATTTCTAGATACAGATAACTGTGAAGTTACCCACTGATGCTTAGTGCTCAAGTGAAAAATATATCATACCAATTATGAAATACAGACATATGTAACAAAAATTTGGAAGCACATGTCAGCTTTCACATCATGTTGAAATTTGTTCTAGCAGCTTATCTGGGCAGCATCTATAGAAATACATTTCTTACAACTACAAAATTAATTTAAAATGAGGGTATTTTTCACTGACGTCAATGAGATCAGGACTGCTATGAAAAAAACATTTCCATAACATTTATAAGGCATATGCTTGCAAATTTCTTATTATCTTAAATATATAAAAGTTGTGTGGTAACTTGAGCAGCACAGAAACTTAGATCCTTACTTTCCTACAGTATATCACCAGAAAGTTTGGTGGCTGTTTTTAGTTTAGTTTAGTTTTAAAAAAACAAACCTGCTTCCTTATTTATCAGATTAATTAAAATTTTATGCCATATGCTTCTTACCATACTATGCAAACAATGCTCAGCTTCTTGAGAGATCCCAACAGAGAGAGTAGCAAGCTCATTGCTCGTAATATCTCTAAAGGGGAACTAATAATAGCAACACTTATATATTTAAAGAGAATATGTACATATATTCAATAATTTTGTCATTTTTCACATCTGTTTAGTTATGAATCTATTTCACTCAGGAAACAATCAGCAATAAAAATTTTTTTTAAAAAAAGAACAGCAAGAAAAACTTTCTGATAGATGTCTTCTAACATTTAAAGACACTTTTAAAATAATATATCATTTGTACATGAGACTACACAAGTTCCTATGCAGGAAGTTATTGCTCTGTTATGATTCTGCAAGCCTCCATGTATATTGTTGAGAGTGAAATAAAATACTTAGGTTTCAGCATTTTAAAACATCAGAGTATTGCTCAAGATGATTTCTACATGTGGATTGGTGAAGGTCAGTATCGGCTGGATGTCTGTGGATGGTCACGATTTCACAGTTTATATGTGGAGGTATAGTTACTGTGGCGATAACATGTTACTACTGACATATTAATTTTTATTATTTTATTCAAAATTCAAACCCACTGAAATAAAAGACTCCTAAGTGAAAGTACTTAAATGGACTCCAGAAGATGATAGAGGACAGGAAGGCCTGGAGGAACATTGTCCATAGGGTCGCGATGGGTCAGACACGATTTCGCAGCTAACAACAACAAAAGTGAAAGTAACACTGAAGCCTAAATAAGCTTAACTAAATGCTATTAAAGTGGTTGGTCATGAATGATCATAAATATCAACTGAAGAAGTTGAAAACATTTATTTTTCTTTTTAACACTAGCAGCCATAGGGCAGGGAGTGTAGTTTTGTGACAGATAAGGAGATTAGTTACTATTCTATAGTAGCTGAAAATCCCTCTAAAAGGCTGTTGGCTATGGAAGGGGAGTTGTCATGGGCACCCACATTTGCTTGGCTCTAAGAGGAGCAGAGGAATTCATGGCCCAACTCCCTTGCAATGTTTTTTTATATCAAAAACTCAGTCCTGTTTGGATCTACATGTGACCCCTATTGCTAAAACAAAACAAAACAACAACAACAAAAAAAATATGACTAGGTATTAGAATCCCACATGGTTTTCAGAGTTCCAATCCCAGGGAATATCAAAAGAGACTGTGGAAGTAATCTGGATGAGGAGATCCATGCCCAATTCCACTGATTCCAACTGAGTTTCAGAAAAAAAATTGAACAATGTTCAGCAAACTAAATGCCCGGGGGACAGATTAGGTTTATAGCAATAGTAATAGCACTTAGACTTATTTACTGCTTCACAGTGCTTTACAGCCCTCTCTAAGCGGTTTCCAGAGTCAGCCTATTGCCCCCAACAATCTGGGTCCTCATTTTACCCACTTCGGAAGGATGGAAGGCTGAGTCAACCTTGAGCCGGTGAGAATCAAACTGCTAAACTGCTGGCAGCTGGCAGTCAGCAGAAGTAGCCTGCAGTACTGCATTCTAATCACTGTGCCACCGTGGCTCTTATAACATTCTGCACATCGTGGTTGTTCTACAGTTAGGATTCCTGAACAATTCTTGTAAATAGAAGCCATAAACTAAAAACTGATCTGTTTTTGTCCACGGCAGTAACTGAATTACTATGATAGAATTCATGAATAGTCAATACAGTATGTAAGAGATCTTGGCTTGAGTATGTTTTCAGCTTCCGATAATGTTTCAAAGTTTTATTCTTTTACTGTGGAATATTTTTTAAAGTCTAGAAAAAAATACAGTATGTATGTTTGCTGCCACCATGTTTTTATTTGTCAGTGACAGAAAAATAAATTTCTTCTCCATCAACTATTAGTTGGCAATCCACCAGTTAGTAAGTAGCTGTTATCTAGAATTCAGGAAATTCAGCCTTCAATTCAGCTATGGAATTTATTGGGTTCTCCTGATCAGTCAGTGTTTCTTGTTTTGACTTTTTATATGTTTGTTGTTTGGATTTTAAAAAGGGGGGTCGGAAGACCTGGAGAGTGGACGGAAAGGAAATGTATGTTTCTTTGAGTTCGTTGGAAAAGAGGTAGTATGCAATATAACACAAATATTAGCAAAAGTTCAAAGCCACTAATTAATCAGGAAATATTTTATTCCTAGTTTTCCAAGGATTCCTAGCATTTCCTTGAGTCGGAGCTTTGGTGCTCTCTGAGTGCGGTTGTTTTCTTCCAGACGTTTCATTCCCCAACTAGGTAACATCATCTGTGCTAGAAAAGAGTAGGGTTTGCTTTGTTTTTATATACTACTGGCTTGCCCTGTCAATGCTGGTGTGTGTGTCCTTGGTGGTTCCTTGATTACTGTTAGTGTGTTGGTCTCAGTTGGTAGTTCCTTGATTCAGGTATTGCCTACTGCTTGAGTTTTTCCATTTCCATGAGTGCTAGAACAAGTTTTGAGATTCAGCATAGGGTTTGAGAAAAAGTCTCTCTTTCCAAATTAAATTAATAAAGTGCAGAAGAGTATCATATATGGTAAATTCACTGACTGATTGGGATTTATTTCTGAATATTGCCTCTACTCAAAACGGTTACCAAAAGACTATTTTTATAGAGCAAAAAAAAAAGGGGGGGGAAGCATAAAAGCCTCTCAGGCTGGTGTGCCAGGAAAACCACTGGAGTGCTCCCAGGTATGAATTTAGTCCTGTCACAGCAAATGTTTCTGTGGTAAACAGTCAGTAACCACTTATTTGTTCTGGCAATTCTTACCATTCAAATGCTTTCTTTTATTAGCATGGGATACATTTCTCTGGAATGAATTAGTCAATGAGGCAGGTATCAGGTGACTTTAAGAAAGATGGCAACTGGCTTAAAGGGGTACCTATTATTTGTAGTTTTGTTATTTATTTATTTTTACTTTTTTAGGAAAAATGCAGCTTAGGTTCCGTTCTTCATACTTTCCAGATTATACCCCCATGATACATTGTTTTCCTTCTTCCTTTTCTGCTTCCCTCTAATTTGTATGTTGTACACTTTCTGAAATGTTTTCTCTTGATGCCTTTCCCCCCCTTTTTTCTTCAAAAACAAAAAGACCCAGAGTGTGGCTTTTTTACAGACACTGAGGCCCCAGAGAGAAAATACCCTTCTGAGCCAATTGTAACTTGGACTTTGTACAAAACTATGAACTAGCTTTTGCTCTGTGGAAGGTGGCTATAGCTGGATAAAATGAGTCAGAAGGCAGAATTCGTAGAACAATTATTGCCAAGACGGTTGCATTCATTTGCTGCTAATTTCCGCTCATAATTTACAAACATCTTTTTATATCATAAAACTTCCAAGGTAAAATTGCTTGGAATGTGGCTTGGCTAATATTTGTTTGAATTCAACAAAGCAATAAAATCAATGGCTGATAAGCTATATATTTTACTGACCTGAACTCAATTTTTTTAGTCCTGTAATACAAAATTATATTACCTATTGAAATGTTGAATTTTTCCCCCTCTAAAATAGGATGCATTTGCTATCAGTTTGTTTTGCTTCTTTTCCCTTTACAAGCATATAAAAACAAGACGCTGAAATCTTGGAAGGAGACAAATCATATAAAAAACCTTCAAAGTTTTTGTCAGATGTTAAACAGTACAAATTGCACATTTTTCATGGAAGTATTAGCTTTTAGTACATTCTTGGATCCAAGTATAATAGATTTTTCCCAAACTGGAAAAGAATATATGCTACAAAATTAGCAGAACTAAGAGCTCAGCTCATCTAGCAGAGCAATATGATCCCTACATTTTTAATGTACTGCTCTCAAAGGTAACTGGAAACTTATATAAAGCGGGAAGCATGGGGGGTGGGAAATGATGTTAGGAACTGTTTGTAAAAAAGCAACCATAAGGGATAAGCAATTTGTAAATAAACTTGGAAAAATAAAACAAAACTGTAGATACTACGGATTTCTGGGTAAATGTTTACAACAAACCAATTAGCCCAAAGGAGATGATGAGGTTCTGAAATAAGCTTGGAGTGGCTCTTATGTTGTGCATCAGGGCCCAATAACTCTTAGTGACATGGCAGCTATTTAATGCATTTCTACTCTGCTCTTCAGCCAAAAGGACATACAGAACAGTTTACAGAATTTCAGTAATGATAGGTCCTGAAATCATGTTAGCAATGTAAATAAAACAATGCAGTGAAAAAGAAGAAGAAGAGAGGGTAGTGAAACACATATGCCCAGGACTACATTTAAATCGCCTTCCAAACAATGGCATGGAGGTGACCTTTCTGCCACCAGTAGTCACCCACCACCCTTAAACTCTGACCCAGGCAATTGGGGGAAGATGACAGGACAGAAAGTCTGAGAAGCTGTTCATGGAATTAAAGCAAGAAAGCATTTCTTACGCCAGCACAGCACTAAATTTACAAAAGAGACTGAATAATATCATTTAACAACTGACTTTTTTTTCAGAGAAATATTTTTTTTTGAGGCTCTTATTTTTTATGTATTTTACTAATTTTTGATAGATATTTCTTTTTGAATTTGGAACAATCTATTTATTAGAATATTTGTTCAGTTTTTCTGATTAGATCGATTTTTTATGAAACACTGTATTTATCCTTAAATACATTTTATAATTAAAAAAGAAACAGAGCTCTAACCATCATTGACTTTAAATTCGACTGAAAAAAGAGAAGGGAAAAAAGTGAAATACAACCAAAGAGGAACGATGAAGATTTCTTGGGAGATGATCCTTGATATAAGCCAGACATGTCAAACACAAGGCCCGGGGGCCGGATCTGGCCCGCGAAGTGGTTTCATGTGGCCCGCGAAGCCATCCTGGAAACAGTGAGGGAACGGCCCCCACTGCCTTGGCCCTGGCCCAGAGACCCTCTTTGTGCCAGAGACCCTCAGATCTGTCCCACTCCTGCCCGGGCCCCCATAGGCACCCTTGATGCAAACGATGTAGAGCTGGCCACGCCCACCCAGTAGGCCATACGCACTCTAGCCACGCCCACCCAGTAGGCCACGCCCACCCTGGCCATACCCACCCGGCCCCCTGAGGGCAACCGCAATGCTGATGCGGCCCTCAATGAAATTGAGTTTGACACCCCTGATATAAGCAAATCTTATTGAAACACTCTGTTAATCACATGAATTAAGATCTAGTCTTTCGTATGATAATCATGCAGTGTTTGAGAATGAAATATAGGTTCAACAAAATCAGGATTTCATAAAGTATAGTTTTCCTCTGGACTGATTTCAAAGGGAATTGAACAGTGGTGGGATTCAGCTGGTTCGCACCAGTTCGGTAGAACCAGAGAACCAGCTGAACCAACGCTGCTTCTGGAAGTCCGTTCTAGGCCTCAGAGGCCTAAAGGAGGTCTCCCAGGCCTAGAACGGCCCACAGGAAGTGCATTGATGTCACTTCCAGACGTCCGTTCTAGGACTTGGAGACCTGGAGGAGGTCTCCCAGGCTTAGAACGGCCCACAGGAAGTGTGTGGACATCACTTCCGGAAGTCTATTCTAGGCCTTTGGAGGCACAGGCCTGCATCCACGCAGAGAACCGGATGTTCAGGTATTTGAATCCCACCACTGGAATTGAAGCAATTTTAGGAAAGTTAATGATGTGTACTTCTTTTGTAACATTATTGCGGTTGTTTAATCTTACTTATTTACAGCATTTATAACTTCCTTTTTTATAAGACTGTGTAGCATCTTACAGGGGGTCTCTCCTAATTTTATTTCAGTAACAACAATCTGTGAGGTAGGTTGGACTGGGAGAAAATGACAGGACCAAGTCACCCACAAGCACCCATGATCAAGTGGTTACCTGAACCCCAGTCACACAATTAAGTGTACATCTTAATCATACACTTCACCACACAATACTTGTACTGATTGTACAGAAGTGTAAAATGTATTTACAAGAACTAGTATGCATACTGGAAAATTCCATATGTCTGTCAAACTACATATATCTTTGGAGGAAAAAGGCTCTCTTTTCTGTCTAAAAGATATCAGAGATTAGACTGCCCTAATCCTGCTTCAGCTTGGAGAGAAGGAATTTGAAATTTAAAATCCTTTCCCACATTAAAACACAGAACAAACTATTTGAGCAAAAGACTGGTGGAAGATCATTTGCTCTATATGAAATGATGAGTTCACAAACAGGCTCGGGGGAAAAAAAACATTTTAGATTACTGCTATAGGAGATAACAAAAGGAAATGCTTAAGGTACTATAATCATTTAGGCCCTTTTTTTTCCAGGTCACTGTAATCTACCCAAAGATAACTAATTGCACAAAGTAAACATTCCTCTTCAACCACAAAAGGAATCTATTACACAAACATATAATTCACAGTCATTTTTAGTGGGCTGTAAACAGTTTGGAATGAGCATAAAATGGGACAAAAATCAAAGTGAGCATTTTGAAATGAAAAAGTGTTTGCTACAAAAGGTCAGTCCCTTTGCTTGGCAAACTATGCAGAAAAGCCTGGGAAAATGTTGAACACACAAGCAGTAAGGGGATTTTAAAGCCAACAACCTCCCTGTTTCTTTAAACAGACATCGGAACCTATAACTGGATGCTGTCAAACAAATGACAGCAAAAAAATAGAACAGCTGCTAACAAGTAAAGTTAAGAGATAAAAGTTTTAAAAGCAAGGGACCTTCTCCGAAATGGACTAAAGGTCTTTCTTAAATCTTTATTCAGGGCTAGAGATCTCAGGATGACTTTTTGGCCAAGAGTCAACTATGTGATTTTTGTATATAATTCTTGCAACAGAGAAAGAAAATCAGCAGTGTTGTTGCAAACGATGACATTAAGAATTTGAGTATACAAGTTGTTTTGGAAGGTCACTAGTTCTCATGACAGAAATTATTTGGGCAAGATTCTTTACAACATTTTGAACAAGATCAATTAAAAAGAAAAGAATGAAGACCATTAAGACTATTTGGAAAGAAATCCAAAAGCCTTTAAGTGACAAATTACAGAACCAGAGTCCCACGTTACTAGCAACTTTCAGCATAATCATTTTTTTTAATCCCATTTATATCCCGCCCTTCTCCGAAGACTCAGGGCGGCTTACAATCTAAAGCACAAATCAATGTGCTTAGCAGTAGCCTTCATTCTATGTATATGCCTGCTTATTAGGGCTTCCCCCCCCACACCCAAGCAGCATTATTACAAAGTCAGCTTATTGCCCCCAACAATCTGGGTCCCTGAAGGTGGTACTTTGAAATTAAATTATGAGATATAATGGGAACAACCTTCTATCCTTCAGCTTTTCTCCCTGACTAGATCTGGAAGTAACTACATATCCCTGCTTCTGGATGTAGGAGGATCTTTGTCTGTAGGATGGCCCTCTGGCTTGAACCAAAAGAACATTTCCTATGTTGTGAGTTTA
This sequence comes from Vipera ursinii, assembly GCF_947247035.1. Lineage (NCBI taxonomy): Eukaryota > Metazoa > Chordata > Lepidosauria > Squamata > Viperidae > Vipera > Vipera ursinii. The sequence continues at coordinate 140,686,021 of NC_139512.1, read as the reverse complement.
GCAACTTAACTAAGAATTAGAAAATGGGATAAAAGAGAGGGATATTATTCCTGGTTCTCTCTTTTCTCAGGAACTAGCTGTGGTGATGAAAAAATAGTAACATGATAGATAGATAGATAGATAGATGAGACAGAGACTGCACTGTCATACTTACGAGGGCAATTCAAACCAACAGCACATCAGAAGTGGTGCCATAGAAAATCCTGCGAAATGTAAAGATGCCAAAGGAGAACTGCTAGTGAAGTTCATGGAGCGTGGTTCGACCATCAATTCAGAAGTCTACTGTGAAATGTTATGAAAACTCAAGACAAGCCATCCATAACAAGCGTCAGGGCATGCTGACTTCCAGTGTTGTGTTGGTTCACGAGAATGCTCGCCCACACATCACTAGACGCACCCAAGAACTTTTGTAGCAGTTCTGTTGGGATGTTTTTGATCACCCCCCCCTACAGCCCAGATTTGGCGCCGAGTGACTACTAGTAAGGAATTTCAAACCTTGTAAGATGTTATGACAAGTGCCTCAATTTGAATGGCGATTATGGAGAAAAGTAATGTAATGTTGTAGTTTTCTAATAAGTATAATAAAAGTTCTGTATCTGTGAGTGTCTGTCATTGATAATGGAGGTTTATTTCTGAATTGCCCTCGTATAATCCCAACTTTGGACATAAGTATGTAAATAACAGCATTTCTGTTGTGATGTCATGGCATGCATTTTGTCACTTGTCCCTTTGTTCTCCATATGGACACATGTCTTTTCTCATTAAGTTTAAAGGGTACCATATGGCATCCTTGGCCTCTTTTTCATCTCAAAAGCAGGATGACACTGAATTATTTCCATTATTCCACAGTAGAAAGTGAAAGTGGAGAGAATTAGATATTGGGATTGCTGTCTCCAATGGTGGCCTGTTGGCTCAGCATTCACATTAATGCACAGACTCTGCCCTCTTGCTACCTAACTTTAATGCCTTTATTATTACCTTTGTATGGATCACAGTCACAACTTAATTAACAATCAAAACAGATCAGAAGGATGAACCAAAATGTTCTTAATAATGGCAAATATGTATGCTCCAAGAACTTTTGATAGTGTTCTCTCTCTTTCAGAAAACTTCTCTCTGAGGAATCATATTATTTCAGTGTGCACAATGAGGAGGGATGGTAGTGCGAAGCTGAGAACATGGCTTATGGCTGAGTCTGTCATGTCAGATATGTATTTGTTTATCCTTTTTACAAACAAATGCATTTTATATAGATTTTTTAAAAATACATTATTTTAATTGTTGGTGAGGCACAAAGCAAAATTTGATAGTCTTGGATAATTAGCTAGAAAATAGATGTGGAAATAATCCTAGAACAGAAATGTTTCACAAAACAATTACTCTTTTCCTTCCACAGGATTTCTAGTCTAAGCAATAATATTTAATTGTTTTTTAACTTTTGTACTTCGTTTTTATATTTATTGCCCTGTACACCGCCCTGAGTCCTTCGGGAGAAGGGCGGTATAAAAATTTAATAATAAATAAATAAATAAATAAATAAATAAATAAATAAATAAATAAATAAAGGTGGGCTTTAATAATGACATATTATATCAATAGCACTTAGATTTATATACCGCTTCTCAGTAATTTACCGCCCTCTCTAAGAGGTTTACAGCCTATTGCCCCCAACAATCTGGATCCTCATTTTAGTGACCTCAGAAAGATGGAAGGCTGAGTCAACCTTGAGCCAGTCAAAATCAAATAGCTGGCAATCAGCAGAATTAGACTGCAATACTGCATTCTAACCACTATGCCACCACAGCTCTTAATATACTAACATTAACATATTAATGTTAAACTGACAGCTAACAAAGAAAAAAGCAGAACATTAAGGTCTAAATTTTTTTTACAGGAGAGTATTCATTTAGATTAAAATAACTTCCTTCACTATTCACAATCAAAAGAATAAGGATGTAAGACATGGGACTGTCAACCAGCTAAAATACTAGTAGGACAAATTATTAAATAATAATGCAATGCAATGATAGTGGATAGGAAACATTTTCAATGAAACCTTTAGCATCAAGAAATTGTTTTTGATCAGTTCAGTTGGAAATTACTAGCTGATACATTCTGATGTTCCTTTTCTTTATTCAATATTATTATTTTCCATATCCCATTTACTTTAAAGTATATCTTCTCCTGTATGACACATGAAAATAATATATTATTGTTAGTTTTAATTTAAAATGATTTTGTGTAGCTTATAGCCACATCTAGCAGGCAATGTTAATCAAGTGAGACAAGATTTTTTGCAAATTGCCAGTAAATGTGCAATGTGAAACTCACATATGAATTCAGGTGAATTTAAACTGATTTTAAGATACGGAATGTTATACCTGAGGCTTTTCCGCTGCCAGTACTTATTTTCACAGCGAGCAATACTTCAGATTAGTACAATCTAGTTCTGTAATGGAGGTTCTTCAGAGAGAGAAAAGAAACTTTCAACTTCAAGGAAACAAACTATAAGGTTACTGTATGAAGATGGGACAGAGAGACACAGCTCTCTGTTTCAGCCAAGATGCCAGCTGCAATGAATGTTTAGGCCCTCTTACTAAGACTATGTAAGTAAACATACAGTTTTCATTAACTATGCCTTTCCCATAATTGGTACATAAGTATTTCCCATGACTCTGTAGTTGAATAACTTGGCTGGAGGCATATCTGGCCATTAGGAGGAGGGCTTTAAATCTGTTGAGTCCCAGCCATGCTGGGAGACTTGGCACCTCCACATATGGCTTCCTAATACCAATCCCTGTCTAAAATGTCATCAGAAGCTTTCATAAACATTGGATTTAGCTTCACATAAATTACTGCTGTCCTGGAATAGTTTGTGCCAGAATTTAGTGAAAACAACACACTGAGTAAACAGAAGTAAAGGCGCAGGAATTATAATCCTAGTCCAGGAAAAGAAAAAAATTGTATACCAAGGACAAAGTCATAAATAGTGATAAAATGCAAATTTTATCACATACCACTGAGATTAGTTATTATTTATATCTCTACTAGCTAATGCCATATGCTAGCTTAAAGTTATAGTAAATACAGAGAAGGAAGCATACAAATCAAAGCAGAATCATGCAATACTTATAGAAATTATTCTACAGAATTAAAATTATTCTGCATGCCTTCTCACAGACTACAAACATCTAATATGCATCCCTGAAAATATATATGTATATGTATATACAGTATGTATATATGTATTTTTCAAGGAAACATATTAGATGTCTGTAGCCTGTTACAAGGTATACAGAGTAATTTTGAGGCACTCGGATGTTTATTTGCAGTATTTATGAATAACAAAGATAAATGTATTTCTCTAAAAGTAGCAACATTTTCCTAAATTATAAGTAAACTTCACCCATAAATGGTTAGTAACAATTCTTGTTGTTAAGGAATAGTTTTGTGTGGTACATTTTATTGATTGTGCTTTTATTGGTAAATGACCGAAATAAAGTTTCTGTCTACTATAAATATCAGCAAAAACAACAATGTTAAAACTGCACTATATTTCTTAATGCCTTAAAAGTTTCAAAGCAGCAGAGTTAGAGAACATTTTAAAATTAAAGTTTCTAACAGCATTGAAAAAGCCAAGGTAAAATGCCAAATGAATCTTTCAACAACAGAAAAAAAAACCTTTTCCTGATATTTGTAATGTCTATGGCAAAAAACATATTGTAATATTAATAAATAAAGATAATAATATCTTTATTATCTTAACATATCTATTTATTCTCTTTAACATCTCTATTATCTTTAATACATATTTTAATATTTTAAATCTCATTTTACTCATAAGCCACTCAGAATCACTTATGCAGTGAGATGGCAGTGTAGAAATTCAATCAATCAATCAATCAATCAATAAAATAAATAAGAACATTGTATTAGCAAAGGCATTTACTATTGGACATTTTTAAAACAGGACTGCATTTTTCAATGAATTAATTTGATCCAGAAACCAGTTACCGTATTTTATAGTACTTGGGATTTGAGTTGTTTAATGCTACCTTATAGGAAGTACCTAGGACTGAGGAACTATTCCAGCAGCCAATGAGCACTTTATGAATATAAGCAGTGAATCAGTGTGTTCTTTCACTAAAGCTTGTTTAATTCTCTTGCAATGAGCAAGAATAGCCAGTGGAAATTTAACATTAGAATGGTAAAAGCTCCAAATTCAGCAGGAGTGACTTTTTAAAAAATTGTATCAACACAAGCTATGAAACTTGAAATACCTTTTAATCCAGAATCTACATTTTAGATCATTTATATTTATATTTTCTTTCTTTTTACAGGCTTGGTTGGTTAACTAACCACAAAACCGTAAAGTAAAACAAACTGGGGTCTTGTTACTTTTCCAGGGGATTGATCTGTAGAATCAGTAGGTGACGTTGCTAATGAAATGTTGCTAAATGTTATCACTAATTGGTGTAGATCAAAAAGCTTATAAAGAGACAGCTGCAGTAGTCACTTCAAAAGCTAGCAATCCTAAAAGAGACCCCCACATTCCAAAATCTCCACTGCATATTTCTGGCTCTAATATTTCCATATTTCATAGCTATTTGATATCCTGGGAATATAATTTTCCTAATTCACTTATATGAGTAAAATGGAATTTCCAAGAATTATACACCATTAACCCTGCATACATATAATATTACATGAGCATATTTCTATGAATGTATTACGCTTTCCCCTTATCCTCTGTCTTCTTATGCTAGCACTTCCCTTAACTCCCCTTTGCTGCTTTGAAGGATTTACGATCCCTCCAGAATAGATTGCAAAAGGGTACTGGAAACTTAGAAGGTAGGGTGCTGTTGATGGATACGTTTTTGGCACAATGCAATACAACACAACTGCTGTATAAAAGTAGATTTCTTTTGTCATGAACTTCATAAAAGTTGGTTTTGTGTGTTCAAAATATCTTTTACTTGATTGCTAACTTCATTTTAGTTGAAAACTACTTGGAAGCAGAAAATGGAATGTATACATTACAAGGACATATTTTTAAAGGCAGTAAACATTATAGGCTTTAAACAGTGACAGTAATCAAGTACAAAAGTTCAACAAATAATTGTAAGGGCAAGAGACCCACTGCTGCTATTTATTTTGAATAATATCAGTGACTGTCCAGAAAAAAAAGGAGGGGATGGCACATACTTATTTCAAAGAATATTAGGAAGTTTAAGAAAAGTGGGGAGGGTTGATACCATTGTAGTTTTAACACCCAGCTATCCATCAGTAGGTAAATGAAAGACAGAATTTAAAATCTCACTTATAAATATACAGCTATATTTAGGAATGTATGTAGATCATAAAATACATACCTCGTTCCTCAACAGCTTTTATACACATTTTAACAAAGTAAGGGACAGTAGAGCCATCATGTTCACACACATTGTGTAGGTAAGCACCAAAAATCTGATCTAGAAAACACAAAACAGAATGGCTGATTAAACAGAAACCACACTTTAAATAAGCCCTCTGAAATGTGAAACAAAGTGAATAGTAAACTATAAAGGTTTTGTTGTCCACTTACCTAGTTTTGCAAGCAAAGTTGCTTGTCAAACATAATATCAAAGAAACTTAGAGAATTCCATTCCAGGTTTTGCCTTATGTTTGTGAACATTATGTGTGATTAGTTTTTACTAGATATACAGCATACATAACAATGATCCGTACTCAAATTGTGTGACTATATCACTGAAAAACAATGAGATAAATTTGATGTATGACCAATTTGCAACCCATTTCTTTCCTTGGGACTGAGGCCATGAGTTATGACTTCTGATTTATTTTATTTGGCACACTGAGTTAAGGATGTCCACAGCTTGTTCTGAGTGGTGTGGATATTAGAAACTGTCAGCTGTATTACAGAACACATAAGCAGAGATATCCTTTTCTGTGCAAGCCCCATCTGTAATCATCTGCATGTCAGGTTGTTATGTAAGGTGAAAATGCTATGTCCTCCACTCTCCTTCAACATGCAAAAGTAAAACAGACTGGATAATTGAATGCTATTCCTATTGAATGTCAGTAGGTAAGCCATAGCCCAGATCTGTCTTCCAGAAAATATTTTAAGAATAGCTGAGGGTCAACAGTTGCATGTCCAGAGATCATAACTTGCTGCCTTAAGCTGCTGTTCCCTTGTGATCTTACGTAGCCAATGGTTTGTTTAGAAAAGCCAACCTGGAAGGTTGTACTGACATCACAACAATTAAATGTATAGAGCATTGTAATATAATCCAGAGAATATTAGCCTTGTGTGAAAACAGCTGTTTGATGGGGAATCTGAGTTTAGAAAATGTTAACTGTCCCATAAGTGAAAAACCCTATTTGGTGCTATCATCAGTCTAATAGATTGTTTATACTTGTATTTGCAGCTGCATTTCAAATTCAAATTGTGTTTTTAAATGCTTGTAAATTGTGCTTGAAAACTAAGTTTTGAAGGACACTACTTGTATTTTAAAATAAAACCAACTGGCCTATGTACATTTAAAATATTTAATAGGATAGGGTTTGGACTTCATACAAGAATAAACTTGAAGAATAAGCACAAATAGCTTCATATATTCATTACAGCAACCTCTCTTTTTCAGATTTCAACACGAGGCTGATAACAAGATGTGATTGTTTCAAAAGTCTCAATAAATTGATTGCTTAAAAGAATAACATCCCTTTTCTAGCTTGTTCAGAAGCCTGAAAAATAGCAGGCTTGTTTAATTAACAACAGAGAAGTTTGCTGGAGGTCTGAAACTGTTCTTCTTTTTCACAGAGCACACAGTGATATGAAATAATATAATCTACTATATGAAGGTAGAGTGGAAGGCATGCCAATATCTTACTCTTCAGATAGGACAAACCAGTTTGCTCTAGTCTAGTGGCTTAGACACCAGGCTATAAACCAGGAGACAGTGAGTTCTAGTCCCACCTGAGGCATGAAAGCCAAGTGGGTGACTTTGGGCCAGTCACTCTCTCTCAGCCCAACCCACCTCACAGAGTTTTTGTGGGGAAAATAGGAGAAGAAGTATTACTGGTAGGTATGCTTGCCTCCTTGAGATATTTATTAAAATAATAAAGGCAGGATTTAAATAAATAAAATGATCCACTGTTTTTTTTAAAAAAATAACACTTTGTATTGCATTATTTATCATAACAAGACATACCATGTACATATACTCTACACAGCAGCAGTAGAGAACTGGATGGATTATAAACCATGGATAGAAAGAAAAGGTCCAGAAAATTTTAAGACATAAGGTAGTATTGTTATTATACAGTAATTGTAATGGTACCAAACCAGGTAAATAATTTAATAATGGTATATTATATTATATTTATTATATTTATTATATTATATTATATTATATTATATTATATTATATTATATTATATTATATTATATTATATTATATTATATTATATTATATTATATTATATTATATTATATTATATTATATTATATTATATTATATTATATTATATTATATTATTATATTATGCCTCTCTATTACATCATTTACAGACAGCCAATAACTTTATTAGATATAAATCTAAAAAAACCAAAGAGATAAGTTTCATTACAGCATTTTCTCCAACGTTTTGTACAAAGTTGACATTTTTCCCTTGACAAATGTTTAATTATTATTTTACTAAGAATAAGTCACCCTGACCCCTTGACAATGCTTGTAAATTGTACAGCTTACAAAATGTTGATTTTTTGTGTGTTTGTGTGTGTGCTTCATAACTTTAATCCTCTGGCTGGCTGAGGGTGTACATCATGAAGTATGTCAGGATAACTAGGTTAGTGCTCTGAGATTACAAATTAGCTTCATCCTCCTTCATCTCTGCTATATATTTTTGACAAATTATGAAGAGAGTGCTCCTTAATGGGTACTTTGTCAGCAGAATCAAAATGAATCAAACCTATGAGAAAAACCATTCAATGGAAGCAGTTTAAAATGTTTAAACAATGTGGCTATAAGATCATCATTTAAGCCTAGAGATAGTCTTTGCATACCTTTCCAGCAGAGCATGACACTTGGAAAATTAGTGTAGACGTTCTTTGACAGCACTCTATAATCGATGTTTCTTAGCAAAGCCTAAAATAATCCTAGGAAAGGATGCATAAATAGTAACCTGCACAACATTAAAGACTATGATATCTCTAGATTCTGCCTCTCCTAGTGTGTTCAAGTAAAAACCTCATTTTTTTTGTTTCAAAGAGCCCACATTTCATTCTTTTACATATTTTGCATTTTGTGAAAATTTGCCAACATTATTTGTAAAGAAATTGTATAGATTAGTTCAAAGAATACAGAGCAATCATCTTAGCTGTGGATAAAGTTGAAAAATTTGTCTGAAGATACACCACCAGTTTTTGTTCAGATATTTCTACTAAAAAAGCATTTTTTTCCAGGCCTCAGATGCTCAAAAGTGACTGGAAGTCTTTGTTTGTTTGCACTTTTTCATCACGCAAATTTGCAATCAAGTACTTGTGATACCATCCTTGATGAACACAACATTTTGGTGAAAAATTTCCATTTCGCTAGGCAACATAATCTCTGTCTACATAAAGAACAGATTCTCAGAAAATATAATTCATTACTGAGCTGAGCTGGAAACACCCACCCTACGTTGGCTGGGCCAGCCTTAAAAGAGGAACCATTTTCAGAGACTTTCAATTTTTACTAATTTTTATTGGGTGTGCAGAGATTGATTTACAAAATGGGAGGTGTCGATTTCTTTTTCCAGTTTTTCCCCTCAGATGTTTCCAGTGGCAGAGAAATCTCTCTGATTAGTTTAATGGTAATGAATTTTCACTTGGTTTCTCTGTTCCACAAAAGAGAGGGATGATAACTCAGTCCAATACTAATTGCAAAATCTAAAACAAAATTATAATTATAATTTCCTCAGACTTGGAGTAACGCATACTTCGCTCTCAGTCTGCACTCATGGATTGAATCCTTTGCCATTATGGTGTCATTGTTCAGATTTAGATTTAGATTTAGATTTTATCAGATTTATATACTGCCCTTTCCCGAAGGACTCAGGGCGGTTTACATGAGGACCCAGATTGTTGGGGGCAATTAAGCTGACTTTGTAATAATGCCACTGGGGGGTGGTGAAAGCCCTAACAAGCAGGCATATACATAGAATGAAGGCTACTGCTAAGCTTGTAAGCCGCCCTGAGTCTTTGGAGAAGGGCGGGATATAAATGTAATAAAAAAATAAATAAAATCACATCAATATAAAATACAAAGTTAAAAGAGAATTAAAAGATTAAATTATCCCTGAAAATAAAACCCCAGTTAAAATTCTCAGCCTGGGTCAGAGAGCTCAAGGAGCCAAGTCTTCAGGCCCTGGCGGAATGAGTGTAGGTCAGGGGCAGTCCTGAGCTCCACGGGCAGCTGGTTCCAGAGGGCAGGTGCACCCACAGAAAAGGCCCTCTCCCTGGGTGTTATCCGCCGGCAATCTTACCGGCGGCACCCTGAGAAGACCCTCCCTCTGCGAGCGCACTGGACGAAGGGAACTTGATGCTGGCAGCAGGTGTTCCCTCAAATAGTGGCAATCCAAATGTGTGCATTCATTGGTTTTTCTGTTGCAACTTTGAGGAACACAAAATACAATTTTGGTTTAGACAAAGCCAAAATTGGGTTAGCTGAGTAATAATTACTTAATCTGTGTGAAGCAACACTTTTACCTTTGGGGCTGGAACCAACTTCCAGAATCCAGCATATTAAAGTTTCTTGAAATCTTGATTAAAAGAATCTATATCATGCATGTCTGGATGTATATATTGGAAGTTTCTTTGTTGTTGGGTTTTGTTTTGTTTTCAAAAATTTTTTTTCCTTTGCCATATCTAAGTAGTTTACGTCTTGTTGGGATAAAGAAACATACAGAATATTTTTTTCCAATAAAACAATAATTGCTCTCAAGGGACTAAAGAAAGCAAAAGGTCTTTGTGTGATTTGTTTCTGAAATTGTTCTTTAAAACTTATGCTTTCTTCCCCCCTCCCATTTTTTTTAATAATGGGGTAGGGAGTAGTGAAGATAAGCAAAGATGTACATAACACTCCTAATCTCCTGTTATGACAGTTTATGTCTCCCATCCAACTTATTTAGCTCCAATGTCTGGGAAATAGACACAATGTCCACCTTATGGAATGCTATTTAACTTAAAATGTTCCCTTTAGAATAGAAAATTATTTTGTCCTCCCCTAGTTTTTTCCTAGGTTCTCAGGAATTGCTCCTTTAGAAATGGCCTTATTTATCATTTGGAAATTTAAAAGAATGAAATACTTTTATTATTACCATGGGGAAGGAAATTCCCATAGAAAGAGTTGTTTGCGAGAAGTTGTGAAAAGGGAGAAGGGAAAAACTGAGCGGCATTCTATGCCCTTATACAGCTTTAATCATTCCCTTTCAGCTGTTATCAATTTAAAACCAATGAAACTCCCACACTGAGTCCATTTGAGGAGTCAATTTTAATATCTTGAGGCATCTGTAGTTATTCTGAATTGGCTGCAAAAGCAGAACTAACAACTTAAGCTCTAACCATAAGTCTACATCAGCCTGGTAACCCATACATCAAACACCGACAGTTAGTCAATACTGCAGATGGAAAAAAAACAACAACCACCTTTTTAAAGAAGAGCAGTATATTCACAACGTGTTCAGCAGTACGGTTCACATTATGAGTTTCAGATATATGTACATAAAAACCATCCATTAGGAGCAGTAGTGGACATGACAGCTGTGAACATGAATATAAAAGGAGACAAAAGTAAAGGAGAGGAGAGTCATTCTGCAGTTTGAGGCATGAAATACGATGATTATAGCTCCTATGAACTGACTATCCTACTTTTAAAAAAAACAACAAAACAAAACCCAGAGTTTGAAGATAAGAAAGAGCTATGAATTGTTCATTTGCTAAAAGCCAGGCAGCAGATTTACCCATGTAAAGGACTTTCTGAGGGTGAAAAATTAAAAGCATCTATGGGTGTAAAGCCAGAGCATACACCAAAATGCTTGGCTTCAAGGAAGAACAAATTGCTGGTGAGGAAGGACTGTCAGGTTTCAAACCAAGAAGGACATGTGCTCCTTCTTCTGAGCTGAGTTCTTTCATGTTTCACATGTATAGACAAAATCTTGCTAGACTGGAGTCTACCTTCTGCATCTACAATAAACTCTGTGGATTATTAGGGAGAAACTGTCTTCATCTGGGTTGAGTTGCCTCTTACTTTTCTGGAATGTATCCCCTCCCTCCAGGACATACACCTCCTCACTACATTCCATAACGGGACTTACACAGGCAGTCCTCGACTTACATTCATTCATTTAAGGACTGTTTAAAGTTATAACAGCACTGAAAAAGTGACTTATGACTGTTGTTCATTCTTATGACTGTTGCAGCATCCCCACGATCATGTGATCACATTTCAGACTCTTAGCAATTGGCTTATATGTATGACCATTGCTGTGTCTCAGGGAGATGTGATCACCTTTTGTGAACTTCTGACATGCAAAGTCAGTGGAGAAGCCAGATTCACTTTACAGCTGTGTTACTAACTTAACACTATAGTGATCACTGCAGATGGGGACTGTAGCCAAGACATTAAAAGACACTTGCTCCTCGGGAGGAAAGCCATGGCAAATCTAGACAGCACACTAAAAAGCAGAGACATCACCTTGTCAACAAAAGTGCATATAGTGAAGACTATGGTCTTCCCAGTTGCAATGTATGGCTGTGAAAGTTGGACCATAAAAAAGGCTGAGACGCAAAGAATTGAGGCCTTTGAACTATGGTGCTGAAGAAGACTCCTGCGAGTCCCTTGGACTGCAAGGCAATCAAACCGGTCAGTCCTAGAGGAGATGAACCCTGACTGCTCTTTAGAAGGCCAGATCCTAAAGCTAAAACTCAAATACTTTGGCCACATAATGAGAAGGAAGGACTCACTGGAGAAGAGCCTAATGGTGGGAAAGATTGAGGGCAAGAGAAGAAGGGGACAACAGAGAATGAGGTGGCTGGATGGAGTCACTGAAGCAGTAGGTGTGAGCCTAAAGGGACTCCAGAAGATGGTAGAGGACAGGAAGGCCTGGAGGAACGTTGTCCATGGGGTTGCGATGGGTTGGACACGACTTCACAGCTAACAACAACAAATAGTGATTCACTTAACAACTGTGGCAAGAAAATGGGGCATAACTCACTTAACTGTCTTGCTTTACAGCAGAAATTTTGGGTTCAATTGTGGTTGTAAGTTGAGGACTACCTATATTCCCAAATAGCCCTTCTGGGCTGTTAAAGGGTTCCCACTGTGTCCTTTTTTGCAGCAGACTAATGCTGGAGCAGGATTTGTGAATCAGGTTTTGATTCTGTGTTGTCTGAAATCTTGTTGTATAAGCAATTAATATGTGCTTCTTACATCTCAACAACACGTTGCATAGAAATTAATGCAAAGACTTAACCAGTGTTTCTCTGGAAACTTTGCCAGAAGTGCACTAATCAGCAAGATATAACTGAACAAAGAATGCAGTCTATAGAATCATATACTATAAGTGTTATATACATTGCTCTGTTTTGGTAATGGTTTAGAAGAAAGTATTTAATATTTTAATAATTTTAAAAGATGAATAGTTTTATTTCCCCCAAAAACTATAGAGTTTATGTAAAATCTGGGGAAGCTGTAGGTAAAAGGTAAGGCTAACTCCAAAGGCTTAATTACTCAGAAGACAGAAGATTTCTGAGTAAAAATCTTTCCTACTACCTTTACCTATTGGTATCTTATGATTTACTATCTTATGATATATAATTGTATCTTACGATTTATGATCTCTGACATCACTTTGGAATAAGTCTATTAAATATTTAAAAATCACTACTGAGAAGGATTTTTTTAAATTGAAATAAATGTTTGTGTTTGCAGCCTATATTTTCCACCTAAATCCTTCAATTAATTCCAGAGAATCAGTAACTGAAGAAAACTCCCACACCCCTGCTCTACAGCAAGCCTATCCTAGGTGGCCATTACATAGAGCCAAAAAAGTATATTACTTAAGATGAGCAAAAGACAAACTTACCTAAATTCATTATTTGCAGAGGATTTTGGAATTAATCTGAAAGTAACATGCGATGTCAGGACTATAACTTGCCATCCCCCATTTACACACTGAATATCTAAACAGGCCTATATAAATAAGACAGGCAAACATAATTAAAATGTTTTACATTGAGAGCAGATTATTTCTGGAAACAGCTCTGTCAATGGACAATGACATTTTATCTATAGCCCTTTTCGAGCATTCAGACGAATGGTTAAAAGACTTGAGATAGGACAGAAAATAGGGACTTGCCTTGCCTCTTACAAGTTCAGCTGGTGCTCTCAAAGAAAGCTCCACTCACGTGAGATTGAAAGAAAGTGCAACTTTCATTCTGATCCTGGATTCTAATAAGGCAGAGTTGAGGATTGACTCACGGAAGGTGTACTTCCATGAACACAAACCACTTGATGAACATGTGGAGTTGAAAAGCAAGAGAGACAGTTCCCCTTAGTCTGAGTGCTGCATATATTCAGTTGAATATCTGAATCTGGTTTCATCTCTGTCTACTATATACAGTATCTAAGGCACGGGTGTCAAACTTGCGACGTCACGTGACGTATCACGACTTTTTCCCCATTCCCGGCAATGGGGTAGGCATGGTTTTGGTGTGACGCATCTGGCCCATGGGCTGGCAATTTGTCACCCCTGATCTAAGGCATCCTGGAACTGCAATCTGTATATGAGAGGTTGGTGAAGTGTGTTGATCAGGCATTTAAAACAAAAATATGATATAAAGCTAATGTTATATTCTTCCATCATATGAAATATAGAGCCTAAATGAGGAACACACATAATTTCTAGGATCCTAATCTTACAAAGACCAGGCATTTATGGCAAATTATGATAGGCTACAGTGAAGACTGATTGACAATAGTGTAAGATATGTCTTAAGTTTTTCCTATGTTTTAGCTTCTATTTTAAATTATAATTAGTTTTAAATTTGCTTTGTTACAAATTTTTAAAATTACTTTTATTGTAATTATCTATATTTTAACCCCATTTGGAGATAATTATTATTATTTTTTGTAGAAAAGAATCAACTGAATAAAGCAACAATTAGATGTACTGTAATTTTCTCTTGGAGATCTTTCTATAGGAAATAATAGGTGTATATACTAATTGTACATGAAAACTAGGTCTTGTAATAAAAAGGTAAAAAAAATCTTTGCCCAAACCAATTCTGCTGTTACTGACAAAGAGGGAGGGAGAGAGGGAGGAAAGAAGAAGAGTAAAAATAAACAATTTCTCAATCCTCTTAATTCACCTATAAAAAATTAAATCATTCTTTCAAGTATACGAAATTTGGCCAGCTCTTTTATTTTTAATCTGTGTTTCTACTTAACATGTTTTAATTCAAGCTTTAAAAATTAACATTTAAAAATGTTTTCTGTCAGGGAAAGCATTGCAACTGCATTTTCATAACATTTGAACAGATTAAGGGATAAAGTGTACTGAAGACAATGAAAGCACCTTATAAAATGAGCATTTTACATAGACATATTGGAGATTGGAATTAAGCTCTGCTAACAAATCTTAACTCATTTGCATGGCCACAACCTAATCCTCATGAAACTTTATGGTAGAAAACTAGCATGCTTTTGCTCATGAAAAATATTCCCTTCCTAGAAAAGATTGGGTCTCTATGGCAAAGCATGACACTTCATGGAATAGGATAGATCATAAAAGGCATATTAGTGTTTAGGTAAAAAACCAGTCTATATGCTGGTAAATCAACATTTTAAAGCAAGTCTGTTGAAAATACTTGCATCTGCTTTTTCTTCAGAGACACATTAGATCAGGGGTGTCAAACTGCCGGCCCATGGGCCGGTTACATCATGTGGTGGCTGCATCCACCCCAGCTCTGGCAATGCGAAAAAAGTCACGATACATCATGACACGTCATGTGACATGGCGAGTTTGACACCTGTGCATTAGAGAATGAAATTGAGTTATGCTAATGAATCTGCATTTGTTAGGAAGGATCACATCTGATCCCTAAGTAACAAGTGGAGATTCATCAGCTACAATTTATTAAACTGAAAAAAAGCAAAACAATATAAGAGCCTTCTCTCTCTCTCTCTCTCTCTCTCTCTCTCTCTCTCTCTCTCTCTCTCTCTCTCTCTCTCTCTCTCTCTCTCTCTCTCTCTCTGTGTGTGTAAAATGGGTAGTATAGTGAGCCTTGGTGGAGCAGTGGGCTAATGCCTCCTTAAGTAACACCAGCTGCCTGCAGTTATTGCAGGTTCGCGTCCCACCAGGCTCAAGGTTGACTCAGCCTTCCATCCTTCCGAGGTAAGTAAAATGAGGACCCAGATTGTTGGGGGCAATAAGCTGACTTTGTAATAATGCCACTTGGGGGGGGCGAAAGCCCTAATAAGCAGGCATATACATAGAATTAAGGCTATTGCTAAGCACATTTGATTTGTGCTTAGATTGTAAGCCGCCCTGAGTCTTCAGAGAAGGGCGGGATATAAATGGGATTAAAATAAAATAAATAAATAAAAAATTTACGTCAATAAATTAAAGCTTCAACTAACTTCAAAGCCAACCCATAAACCATCAGACGACACAATTTGAGACAAATCTCAACAAATGCAGCCCAATTTTATAATATTTTGTATCTTGCTATTCTACCAGTTTGGGATTTATAGGCAAACAGTAAAAGAGGACAACTTCTGAAAGTCCACCATACATAGTTCGTGAAATTGTGCTTGATGGGTCACTAGAATGTAAAATATCTGACAAATTCTACGAACATTTGAATGCCACATATTTAGATTACTAGATGACTGGGCAACAGAAAAGCTGTTCAAGTGATTACATGGACTGAGCCTTGAAAAGGGAATCACTGACTTCACATATTACTTTTATACTATTAGTAAGATCTAAATAAATAATTAAAATGGTTTAAACCCCACTTCAGTATACATTCCCCCATACTAAAGGGATTAGTTACCAGTTCCTAGGGGTTTGAAGTACAACAAGCTTATTAAAGTGGATTTATTATGAACAATAATTTACAAGAGTTTTTTCCAGTTTTGTGGCTTTGTCACAATATGGTAAAGGAATATTCCTTTTTCCATTTCAATCCCTGGGTTAAGTTTCACTATTGTAGCTAGCACTGATTTACTGGAAAACTTTCATGGACTTGGAGGCTGCCCATTCCATCATGCTGAGTACTGTAGAGAAGAGTAGGCAAAGATGAAGGGTGGAGTTAAATGCATCATCAGTTTAAAGTCCTTGTGTTGCCACAAGAGATCCAAGTCCAGGCTCCCTTGAATTTTGTTGAACCTTATCTAGCACCAATTTAGTGCTAATCATTAGTTGACTAGATTCTTATGTTTAGGCTTGAATAAAGCCTATGCAGCAAGCTAAGAAATTGGTCGTGATTCTTTCTGCCTGATATTTGTTCAGTCAAAATCCAAGCAGAGGTCCTAACCATGTCCTTTTGTGTTCATAATCTTAAAGCAACAGATAAGAAAATAAATGAGTTTAAGATCATTTTCTTCCTTTAATCTGCATTACACCTATAAAACTACCCTATGGTAGTATAATCTACATCTAATTTAATCTACAATGGCAAAAAAGGAGAAAAATGCATCTCTCTCTCTCTCTCTCTCTCTCTCTCTCTCTCTCTCTCTCTCTCTCTCTCTCTCTATATATATATATATATATATATATATATATATATATATATATATATATATATATATATATATATATAGAGAGAGAGAGAGAGAGAGAGAGAGAGAGAGAGAGAGAGAGCTATCTCTTTATCTCTGTCTATCATTTATCTATCTATATCTATTTCTATCACTATATCTCTGTCTATATCTATCTATCTATCTATCTATCTATCATCTATCTATCTATCTAATCTATCTATTTCCAAGTTCATAAAAAGGAATGCATAATAATTGAGTACTCTGCAGTCCTGTGAATGTTTGTTTGTGTGTCTGTGTGCTTTCAAGTCAATGTTGACTCCTGCCAAATTCCTGGACAAGTTTGCAGTTGTCTTGGAATCAATTTTGGAAATAGCTTCTCATAGCCCAATCTTTTGCCTGAATAGCAATAGCAATAGTATTTAGGCTTATATACTTCACAGCACTCTCTGAGTGGTTTACAGAGTCAGAATATTACCCCCAATAATCTGGGTCCTCATATTACTGATCTCGGAAGGATGGAAGGCTGAGTCAATCTTGAGCCTTTCAGTATCGAACTTCAGGCTATGGGCCAAGTTTGCCTACAGTATTGCACTTAACCACTGTGTCACCAGGGTGCTGAAGTCATCCATTTGGCTTCTAAATTAGGCCAGAATTCACAGTAGCCTGTTTTCTAGATCAGTGCCTTTCACCACTGATATTAAACTGACTCTCTCCAAGTTATAAAATATAGAATTTAGGCATATTTTTGTATAACTGATAAATAAAATGTTGAATTAATTCTGATATTCATTTACTGCAATGTCTCAAATAGACTAGTTTAAATATTACTGATTGCAACAATGGTACAAATTAAAATATTTTTTAAAAACATGATTTCTAATCACAAGCGAGAAAAACTGTCACCTTTTCATTGAACAGGATTTTAACAGCTGGAATAAGTAGTCAAGAACAATTTACACACTGGTAATTCATATTGTCATATATCCATTGCTGTGGCAAACCAGCACTAATAAGGATACGTTTCATATTGTCACAGTGACTGCTAGTGACATGAAACAGTAAGGTGGATTTGGGATTTCTGTTATTTCTTACCTGTAATAACTATTGAATAGAGATTATTACATCCCTTTCACCAATACTGAACTTTTGGAATAGGTATGACTAGAAATTCAATGAATAAAGCAATAGTCACTATAAACTCTAATTTGGATTTGTGAATTTTTTTTTAAAGGTGCCTAAAATTGGTTTTTATACTACTAGTAAAAGTTTGTCTCTAGGCCCTTGACTGCTGTAATCAGAAGGAATAAGAAGTAAATTGTACCAAGAGATTCCTTCTTTAAATATCACATACTATATGACTATACTGTAATGGGATTTCATCAGTGTAAATACTCGCCATCATAATCTCTGTGGATTAGAAAAAAACAGGAAATGAATATCCACCTTTACTGTTTCTTGGATCTTTCTATTTTCTTTCCTCTGTGGAGCTGCCCTCATTTGCAGTGGATGAAACCCTTCCATTAGTTCAAAATTGCTGGAACACAACCAAAACATCCAGTATACTATGGCTGTGCACAGCTGGTGCCAAAGAGCCTTTAACTTCCTAATTTACATGATCAGTCGTGGTTTAAACATATACTCACTGGTAACTGGGCAAATGTTACGGGCAAGGTTTTATAACATGAGATAAAAATAAACCTTGCTCGCATAGTCAAAGATTTCCACAATACCAAACATGTCCATAAATAAGAAACAATAAGAAATATTTTCTACACAGCCATCATTTCAGCCATAAACTAAGTTTTTCCATTTGAGCAGTTCCATCATGTGGAAGAGAAAGTTCACATAAACTCAGGGAGTGTAGAAACCATGTATGTATTTCCATGAAGCGGTATGTTATACACATATAAAGATTTTTCCTACTATTGTAAAGTCCATAAAAGGATAAAAAACCCTCTGTGTATTGGATGTCCTTTGTGTACCATTAAGCACATTAAGCTTTGGATCACGCTCAATATGTGTACATAAACCACATGTACCCTCCTATAAACTAGCTGGAAGAAATCCATTTCTGAAGACTTTTTCCTTCAATAACTACCAGCTGCCCTGCTCAAGGAAGCTAATGTAAAAGCTTTGTTGCACACACATGTAATAAATATACACGTCAACACCCATCATGTTTAGTTGGGAAGTCAAGCTAACTTGCATACTAATATTTTTCTCCTACATAAAAAATTAACACATAACTAGATCTGTTCAAACAATTTAGTTGGACAATATAGCTCTGAAAAACAAGATCGTATCCTATGCCTACTCTGTTCAGACTGGAGTGAAAAATTTTCTGATAAATGGAAATTAAACTGCTCTGAAACTCTTAGATTTTTTGCAAAATCATTATCACTAATATGAATGCTGACAATTTGCATACTAGGGTCACCTCTGATATTAACAGTATTGCTTCCTGAGCACATGCCTCACTTCAAAATCCTATTTTTCTTAATTTCTAGAGGACCTTTGAAGCCCTTAGAACACACACACAATACACATACAGTAAAGTCCATAACTGATAGCTTTGTGCATTTTTCTCAATTTCCATAAGGTCTGAGACTTTGTGGGGCAGGGTTTTGATGCTCTTATCCTGATTTATCTTTGACAGTATCTCCTTACACATTTGGGAATAGATCATTAGATGATTTCTGTAAAAAACTAAAATGTTTCTTTGAGGTTCAGCATAAACAAAATGATATAAGTAAGATGAATAGTTTAAGAAAAGAAGAAACATCAACCGATCATTCCATCAGAAGTAAAATCATTTAAGAGAACAACACACCTTTAATGATTCCCTTTTCTTGCAAAGTTTTCAGAGAAGGTCTTCGAATGATAAACTTCTTCAATCTATTTTTAACTTGGCTTCTGTCATTTGTATCAGACTTGCTGTAGCTCAGCCTGAAAACTGAAGTACAAAATAAGCACTATAAATGGTGTTATTATTTTTTTTTAACACAGAAAGCTTTGTTGGAAATGTGTGGAAATTTTGCCTATATCTTTATTCAGTATGTGGTATGATCTGATTAATATGATTATAGATAAACATTGTGAGCTGAGAATTCTATCAACAATGGTTCGAATTATTGGACAGCTACCAATAAATTTTGATTTCATCCCCAAAGTTCATAACTCTAGCACATTCAGTCTTCCATTTCAAATTAAAATGTGCTGTTCATGATTTCCTAGACAACTGAAACAGTGGACTGACACTGTTGCAGTTTTGGGAGAGACCTGAGATTATTTATCAAGAATGAGGGACACATAACTAAGAAAGAGTCAAGAATGAGGGACACATAACTACAGCAGAATATCAGCAGATAACCCAAATCTGCAAAGATGAAGTCAGAAAAGCAAAGGCTCAGAACGCACAAAGACATGCAACAAAAGTCAGATAACAAGAAAAAGTCAAGAAAACAGTAGGTCCACTTAAGAGAAGATGGCAAGAAAGTAACAAGCAGTAGAGAGAAAGCAAAGCTGTTTAACTCATTCTTTGCATCAGTCTTCACACAAAAAGAAACTATAGCTCAACTTACCAAACACATAACTGTAAAAGACAGACAAGAAATAAAAATTAAAATAAGCAAGAAAATAGTAAGACAATACATGTCTGATCTTGATGAATATAAATCACCGGGCCTGAGAGATTACATCCCAGAGTTATGAAGGAGCTGGCAGATGTTATATCAGAACCATTGCACCATATCTTTCAAAAATCCTGAAGCGTTGGTGTACCACCAGAAGATTGTAAAAGAGCTGATATGGTTCCCACCTTCAAAAAAGCAAGAAAAAAAAACAGACCCGGGAAACTACAGACCAATCAGCCTAATATACCTGGAAGATAATGGAAATAATAATAATAAAACAGATCTTTGAACATCTAGAAACTATTTGTTATAATTATAACAAGTTATAATTAAAAGCAGGCATGGGTTTGTTAAAAACAGATCATGCCAAACCAATCTTATTTCATTCTTTGATAAAGTGACTAAATTAGTAGAACAGCAAAATGCTGTGGGCATAGTATACTTAGACTTCAGCAAGGCATTCAACAAAGTAGACCACAACCTACTTCTTGGTAAACTAGAAAAATGTGAGATAGGCAGCATCACCACCAGATGAATTTGTAACTGGCTGACAAACTATATTCAACGAGTAGTCCTTCATGGTACTACAGCTACATGAAAGGAAGGAAGCAGTGAGGTACCACAAGGTTCCGTCTTAGGCCCAGTACTCTTCAATATATTCATCAATGACTTAGATGAGGGAATAGAAGGGGAACTCATCAAGTTTTCAGATGACACTAAGCTGGTAGGCATAGCCAACACTCCAGAAGAAAGCTCAGGATTCAAAAAGATCTTGACAGACTTGAACAATGGGCCCTATCCAACAACATAAAATTGAAGGTGGAGAAAAGCAAGGTTTTACACCTAGGCAGGAAAAACCAAAGTACAGATTAGGCGAAACCTGCCTCAAAAACTGTAACAGTGAGAAGCACCTTGGAATCCAAGTGGACAATCACTTAAACATGAACCAGAAGTGTGCAGGAACAGCCAACAAGGCTAATACAATATTTGGTTGTATAAACAGAGACATAGAATCAAAATCACATGAAGTAAAACCACACCCATCCAGCTTTGGTCACCACGTTACAAAAAAGATGTTGAGACTTTGGAAAAAGTGCAAAGAAGAGCAATTAAGATGATTAAGGACCTGGAGACAAAAACATACGAATAACGGTTGCACGAATTGGATATGGCCAGTGTAGAGAAAAGAAGAACTAGGGGTTACAGTATTTGAGGAACTTCCAAGCACTAGAAGGCAAGACAAGAAACAATGGATGGAAGGAGAGAAGCAACCTGGAACTAAGGAGAAACTTCCTAACATGAGTGCAATTAACCAGTGGAACAGCTTGCTCTCCGAAATTGTAGGTGCTTCATCACTGGAGGTTTTTAAGAAAAGACTGGACAGCCACCTATCTGAAATGGTAGGGTCTTCTGCTTGATCAGGGGGGTTGGACTAGGTCCGTTTCAGCTTTATTCTGATTGAAGAATGGAAATAGATTATTCATTGTACAAATGATGGCTACATAAAAGAAATATTCATTAATAAAGAGAAACACTTCCAGTTCTAAATTATAAAAGTTGATGTACATACATGTGTTACGCAGAAACAAGTTCTACCTTTATATATAAAGTATAGTATAACATGCATACATAAACACACGCACATACACACCGTTGGGTATGATGAGTTTAATGAAAAGAAGGACTAGGAATGACACGATAGCAGTGTTCCAATATCTAAGCGGCTGCCACAAAGGAGTGGGGGGTCAACCTATTCTCCAAAACATCTAAAAGCAGAGCAAGAAGCAAATGATGGAAACTAATCAAGGAGAAAAGCAAGTTAGAACTAAGGAGAAATTTTCTGACAGTTAGAAAAATTAATCAATGCTTGCCTCAAGACGTTGTGGGTGCTCCAACACTGGAGGTTTTTAAGAAGAGATTGGACAGTCATTTGTCTGAAATGGTATAGTGTTTCCTGGCTAAGCAGGGGGTTGGACTCCAATGCCCCTTCCAACTCTGTTATTCTGTTATTCTGGAGATATTCTTTTTTCCATGTACATATTAATAAACATTTAAACTGATAATATTAGTTCTTCGGCAAAAGGAGTAAAAGTAGGAAAAGAACATTATGAAGCTGCCATATCCAAGTTGCTTAAGAGAAATTGTAGTCTTAAACTAGCAAAAAAAGAATGTAAAAATTCTTTTCTACACTAGATAATTATACTAAAAAGAAAAAAAGGTAGAATTGGCATATCTAATAATCCATTTTTTATGAACCCAAGAAGCATATCTTATCCAGACCCCTCTGGAGTTTTCCATAAATTTTTGTAACCATTCTTGATTGCAATGTGTAAAAACCCTGTTTCCTTTATGTTTTGGGTAATGGTGATGCCAGGAAAAATAACACAAGATGTAATAGATTTAGAAACAAAACTTGCAACATATTACACATCTTATTTAAAAGGAAAAGAAAGTGTATTTAATGGAAGAAACATGGAACAAGATATTCAAATATGCCCATTCTTATAAATGGGGCAAATTCAAGAAGGCTATTTAGAAAAAGGAAAAATCAAAGGTACACTGCTTATATTATAACTTTGAAAGTAAGAACCAAAATAACACAAAAAAAGTTTTTACTTTGCTGCTCTCTAGGGATAAAAATGTGCCACATTTTTTCGTTTTAAATAAATACAGTATAGCCAATTAAGGGAAACAACATTTAACTACATGCCTATGATAATCGCAGCATATTTTGCTTCTGATTTCACTGCTGATTTGAACAGAGGGCTAGTCCATTTTCCCACAGCACTGGACTGACCCCATGCATATTTCTGCACATTAGTAATCACAAAGGACATATAAAAGGACACTTTTTACTGGAACACTCACAGCATGGGACAATAATCCATTACATAGGAAAAAAAATAAAAATCCACATTTCTAACGATAGCATTCTTAGGATGATATATCATAGAATACAGAGGTTAGTGTCCCTGAATGGCTGGCTCTTTTGTTCATGGGTTCTATTTTAAAACCTCTGGGTTCAAATGGAAACAACTCTTGGCAATAATATGCAAAAATTCCAAGGAAGTCAGCTGTACGGCATAAAGTGAAAAAAAAATCAACATTTCTTGACCTGCCTACAAACTTGATGGTATTATACAGAATTATTTCTTCAATATTTAATGGCTATGTTCTCTAAACATACTTATCTA
This sequence comes from Vipera ursinii, assembly GCF_947247035.1. Taxonomy (NCBI): domain Eukaryota; kingdom Metazoa; phylum Chordata; class Lepidosauria; order Squamata; family Viperidae; genus Vipera; species Vipera ursinii. The sequence continues at coordinate 140,662,387 of NC_139512.1, read as the reverse complement.
TTTACACATATTCAGATCTAAATGAAGCAAATTAAGATGAATTTCAAAGCATTTAACTGGTTGGGCAGAGCCTACCTCATAATTCTCCTGAACAGCCAGTTATACTGTTTTATATCTACTGTTTTATATCTAGTCTAACAAGATGCCATATAATAGGATAACCACAATGTAAAGATCCACCAAGTATTTCAGTATGGAGCTTCTTCATCTACACCCTCCCCATGAAGATAATCCAAAATGGAATATTAATCAATCAATCAATCAAAATAGAGCTGGAAGGGACCTTGGAGGTCTTAGTTGTGTGTCCCTCTTTCCATTTTTTTGCATTTGCCCTTTTTGTCTTTCAGTTTATCAGAGAGATCTTTGTGCAACCATGCTGGTTTCTTCTTGGATTTTTTGTTTTTCTTTTTCAGTGGTATTGTGCTGGACTGGGCTTTTATGATCATATTTTTCAGTTTCCCATGCTTCTTGGGTTGTTTTCCCCTTTAGAATTTTCATTCATGGAATTTTTCTTAGGCTCTCTGAGTTTATTAAAATAAGCTCTTTTAAAGTTTAAGACACCAGCTATATTTTGTTCTATTGTTTGTGTTTGCATTATATATTGAATTCCAATATGATGTAGTCACTCTTGCCCAAAGTTCTGGCAATTTCAACTCCCTCTATCACTTCTTCTTTATTAGTAAGAATTAGGTCTAGTATAGCTTTTCCTCTAGTTCCATCTTCTACCTTTTGGATGACAAAGTTGTCAACTAGGTTATGAATCTGTTTGATATTCCACTGCAGAGTTTGTCTCCCAGTTGATATCAGGGTAGTTAAAGTCTCCCATTATTACTGTGGTATGTTTCCTACATACATTTGCTAACTGATTAGCAAAGAGTTCATCTATTTCTTTTGCTTGGTTGGGTCACCTGTAGTATACGCCTATAGCAATGTTATTCTTTTTTCCTTTTATATTGACCCGTATGGATTCTAGGAGGCTTTCATCCTTGGTTTTGTGGATTTCTGTAAAGATGTAATGATATTTTATATATAATGGAACTCCATCGCCTCTTTTGTTAGGTCTGTTTCTTTTGAACAGTTTGTATCCTTCCATCAGTACATTCCAGTCATGTGTTTCATCCCACCCAGTTTCAGTAATGGCAACTATATCATACTTACCTTTATGTACTAGTATTTCAGGTTCAGCCTGTTTGTTCCCTAAACTTTGAGCATTTGTGTATAGGCATTTGAGTCCTTTATGGATCTATGGTATGTTTCTTATATCTTCTACTTTGTATCCAGAGTGTTTCATTCTTTCCATCACTCTCTACTTCACTGTGTTGTTTCTTCTTCTTCTTCTTCTTCTTCTTCTTCTTCTTCTTCTTCTTCTTCTTCTTCTTCTTCTTCTTCTTCTTCTTCTTCTCCTCCTCCTCTTCCTCCTCCTCCTCCTCCTCCTCCTTCTCCTTCTCCTTCTTCTTCGTGGTTATCTAGTGGGTTTTGCTTGGAATCAGGTTATAAAGGTCTTGAAGATTGCCCCCTATCTCCTGTCAATTTTAATTTAAAGCCCTTCTAATAAGATGAGCCAGTTGTTTTCCAAATATATTCTTTCCAGTTCTTGTGAGATTCACTCCATCCATTGCCTGTAGCCCTTCATGTAGATAATGCAAACCAAAGTTTTCTTGATGACACCAGTTTTTAAGCCAGTGGTTCATTTCTAAAATCCTTTGCTCTCTCATTGGACATTAGCCTTTTGTTGGAAGTATAGATGAAAACTCCAGAAGATGGTAGAGGACAGGAAGGCCTGGAGGAACATTGTCCATGGGGTCGTGATGGGTCAGACACGACTATGCAACTAACAACAACAACAACAACAACAACAAATAGATGAAAACACCACTTGAGCCCCTAATTCTTTAACTTTCTTCCCTAGTGGTTTGTAATCTCTTCTTATTGTTTTTAGATTCATTGTTGTATAATTGGTCCCCACATGTAGAAGAAAAGGGTAGTAATCCATGGGGTTGATTGTCCATGGAGTTTCTCAGTTATCCAGGTCATAGTTATCCCAAAGGTGCTTTTTCATGAGGCAACTGGACTTTCTTATTTTTCTTTGAAGATGTTTTGCTTCTCATCCAAGAAGCTTTTTCAGCTCTGCCTGGATGATGGGGGATGGAAGGATTTATACACCTTGTAGACAGCTGGTCATTTGCATTCTTTTAGAGAGTTGTTGAGGCCACTTGGAGATTTAATGTGTTGTCAGGTTCACCTGAGTGGTCCATATGGGTGTGGAGCCTTCTTGGAACAGCTGAAAGGACTGTGTTGTAGACTGGAGATAGATGATGTCATGTCCCTCACCCTCTGTTGAGAAAGGGCTGTTCAATTTTGACATAGATGGCCTCTAGATGCACATGAGCCATGTTTAGATCTGTACACTGGGGAAACAAAACAACCACTTCATAAATGCATGGCACAACATAGAACAAACCCATCAGGACAGGATGCAGCAGTCCATCTGCATTTAAAAGACAAAGGCCACTCTTCCAAAGACAGCAAAGTCCACATTTTGTACAGAGAGGACCTCTGGCTTGAAAGAGGGGTCAAAGAGGCCATCTATGTCAAAACTGAACAGCCCTCTCTCAACAGAGAGGGAAGGATACAACATCATAAATCTCCAATCTACAACACAGTCCTTTCAGCAGTTTGAAGAAGGCTCCACACCCATTTGCAGGTGACCCTGATGACACAAATAAATCTCCTAGTGGCCTCAATGATTCTCTAAAAGAATGCAAATGACCAGTTGTCTTCTAATATGAACAGTCCATATTTAGATTAGAACACTAATAGTAATATCAGAATGAATATTGCAACAGTTTTGGAAACATTAGAAGAGGATGCTAATGGAGTCAGAGTATTATGATACATGACTTGGATTTATCAGCTAGGCATTCAAACATTCAGCAAAATCTAGCAAAATTCTGTATGGCAATCTGGAGAGATGTAAAAGCAAAAGTGGATTTTTAAAAATATCTTACAGATATTTCTAAGAAAACTTACGATGTACAATTTTTGACCCCCACTACCACCATCTCAGAAAAGCCCTGAAATTAACTTTTTCTAGATGCTTCTATAGAACTTACAGTACTACAAAGCATAGCTAGTTTCTACTTCAATAGGCCCACGAAGATACATTCATTTCTTGTAAGGAATCTTATTAAACTAGCAAGACAGGTAGAGACAGGCTGGAGATCCAGAGTTCAACTTAAAAAGTTTTGCACACCTCTAACTGTGTTTCTTGGTGACCTAAATCACAGGAATGTGTTACAGGGTAATATTGCACATGTTGTGTTGGCTGTAATTCCATAACATAAATTTTATTTAAAAAGCAAGATTGATCACATGAAGCAAATGAACAATTTAATCTGTGATATTTGCAGGAAATCCAAAACTACTGGTGAACTCTTGAGTGTTTCAAGATAGCATTCATTTAAAATGGGTTTGGATGGGTGATTATAACAAGTTTGTGTGAAGAGAATTGGTATTGGGTCCAAATAATAAAATACAGATAATGCTGGTTTGTCACTTTTTAAAGAGATTCTGTGGCAAAAATCAGGCTGGAATAATGGTCAAAGGCAATTAGGTCACAGTACAGTATTTCAACAGTAAAGTATGTCATTGTAGCATGGTTGTATGTTTATTCTCCAAAGAACTCTCATTTCACAATTTATAAAACATTGTATCCTAAACCCAAGAGTTTACCATCTGTGATTGATTCCAACCTAATCTAGTGTTATCTCAGTGCTCTGGACATGTGTTGGGTGCACTGGTTTTGAAGAACTATCCATTAATGACTTTCTGAACTGCGACAATGGATATTGACAGAGCTTGTCAGACTAAAGCATTATTGATTGTTTCACATCATGTGTATAGCAAAACCAATTTCTTTAAAGTGCCACTTTTCTAACTGAAATACATTAGAGCAGCAAACTATCCTTTCATTATGACACGCAAAATTGCATGCGCTACATGCTCCACCAAATATTTGCATCTCTATTGTAAGAAATATAGATGTTGTATTTAATTATATACATCACTTACCCAAAAGCACTTTTGTAGCCCAAGTAAGAGCTTAATTTAAAGTACTTTTCTGCAACCTGATGTCCACCAGATGTGTTAGAGCAAAACACCAGTAATTCTTGGCCCTAAATGTGGCCATTTGCTTTGCTCATTTGAAATGGTGAAAGTTGTGACTGATAACATTTTTGCAGGAAGGACAAAGATGTTTTTAAAATTCATCTTGCTGTACTATTCCTATAATATCTATGGTACCATAGATATTATACCACCTGATCAAAGAAAGTTTGTTTCTGTTTTGCAAGATATACTGTAGAAAAAATCCAATTACAATGAATCATGTAGATGACTTTTTTAAAAAATGCTGACTTTGTCAGCACAGTTCTGAAATTTTAATTCTTTTGTCGTTGGACTAGTTTGCAAACAGAGGAACTCTGAAGTCATACAGTACGAAGTACCGCAATTCATTGATTTTGGACTTGTCCAATCTGTAAGAAAGTCCGAAATTTTGTGTACATTGGAAGATAGGCTTTTTCTATGGCTTGAAAAATTGTTTAATAAACAAGTACATAATGAGGAACTAGAATGGATAAAACATGTATACATAAAAGTGTATGGAAATTTGTGCAAAGTCTTCTGCTGAATTTTTGAACTTTGAGACTAAAGGGAAATTGAAGTCAGTAAAGTGAGAAATTTTGCAGTAATAGAAATAGCAGAAAAATAACAGAATTGCTTATGCCTATCTATTGTATGCACATGTGTCTCTCTGTGTGTGTGTGTTGAAGCTACATTGGCTGCCCATTTGTTTCCAGGTCCAATTCAAGATGCTGGTTGTCATCTTTAAAGCCCTACATGGCCTGGGGCCAGGTTATTTGAAGGACTGTCTTTTCCCAGTTGTATCTACCCAACTCACCAGAGCAGGGAGGCAGTTATGGGTCCCCTCTCTTAAGGAGGTCTGTCTGGTGGGAGCAAGAAGAAGGGCCTTCTCTGTAGTGATTCTCTCCTGTGGAACATCATCCCTGCGTTATTAAGATTGGCCTGCATTTTGACACTCTTTCAAAAGGCCCTGCAGATATGGTTTGGCCAATGGGCCAGAGACCTCAAGGTAACAGGGAGCCCATCAAGTGGTTGGTTTGATCGTTCTTGCTAGACGGGTGGGTGTTTATTGGGTTTTGTATTGGAATTTTATTTTTGTGAGCTGCCCAGAGTCACTGAAAATGAGTTGGGTGGCCATATAAATTTTCTTAATAAACATGCATGAGTGCGCACAAACACAAACAAATACACATAACTTTCACCCACACTCTACTGCTTGGGGCCTTTATGACAGGGATTGTTGGAATGCCAACTGGATTCCTCTGTAGATGTTAATGGAACAAAAAACAATTAATCGGAAGTCACTTTATTGGTTGTCACTTATCTCTTGACTTCTCCTTGACTTCCCACTTACTACAAATAGAATTCTACCCACTGGATCTGCATGCATATAACATAAGAACCCGTATCATTTCTTCACCAAGAGCCTTCTCTGAACTGGAAAAGATGCCAAATTGTAGTTGTTCCTGCAAATCAGTGCTGACATATAATCACCATTTATCTTAATTAGCTCTGAAATATGTGAGAAGAGTGACAGGGTGACACTTACCATAGGAAAAATATACCAGCAGCAAGAAAACAGGAAAGCAATGAGACAAAAATATGTATGATCTGCCGAGAAACACTGAAAACTAAGACTTAATCCTCTCACATCTATATTATGAAGGAATCAAAAGCTGTAATGGAGTTGAGCTTAAACTATTCCAAACTACTGAAATCACAGTTTTTATAAAAGATGTTTATAAGCAAACTATAGAATTGCTTATGGCAGAATTAGTACAATTGTGGAAGAAAGGCAAAAACAGCATACTTGAATCCATGTAATTTTCTACTAATATGATAGTTGAGCAAGCAAAACATATGTCATATATCTTATCCATTTACATCAAAGTCTGTTTTTTAAAAAGGAAAATTTTGTACTTGCTGTGGAAAGATCAGAGATTACTGTTTACCAGTGCTTTTTTTGTAAAAGAAAAAGGTGCCGGAACTCACACATGTCATACAACCCACCTTGCCTACCCTACAAGGTTCCATCCAAAAAAGGTGCCGGAACTCCGTTCTGAGCGTTCTATGAGAAAAAAAGCCCTGCAGAATAGAAGTAACAGTAACTTACAACAAAGTTACTATTCCATAAGGGTATCTATATTGTCTTTCAGTGAAATGGATAGATTTTAGGTACTTTTGTTACTAAATTTGTTTTTTTTCCTTTCAGTAGAAAAGTGATTGGTAATAGATAACTAAAGGCAAGCAAGATTGTACAATCAATTGAAGGCAGAGTTTGACACAGAAAAGTACTCCTGGCGGAAGAGATTTCCATATAGATACACTTATGCTCCAAAGACTTAGAAAAGGCTGTGAAACAGCCACATCAAATCTGACACCTACTTCTTTGTGAAACTAAAGCAATCATAGGATCTTAAGGCTCCACTAATAAAAGTCAAGGTGAATGGTAAGAAATGGGACTAATATTAAATATAAAAAGGCGAAACTAATGACAACAGCCAGCCTTAGATCTGACAATGAAGATATCAAAGTGGTGGAGAGTTTCTCTCTTTTACAATCAACCATCAACAGTAAAGGAACAATCAGTCAAAAAATACTACACTGCAGACTGGAACTTGGTAAAGTATATA
>NC_139512.1:140484487-140655411 GCF_947247035.1 Vipera ursinii | reverse complement strand
TGTGTAATCAAAGGTCACATCTTGGTTTTCACTACAATTATTATTGCATTTGATTGTCTACTTTATCACGGAATCTCTACCTCAATTAAGTTATTAAAACATTATTGAATAACAGAAGTTCTAAAAGACTGGGGAATTTCACCCAGCTTTAAAAAGATTCAGTTCAGTTCAACAACCAAGTGAAATTGAGTTCTGCCCCTTCTGCTCCAAAAGTCAGGAAAAAAGGAAAAGAAATGGCACTTCTGCTTTGTTAAAGAAGGGTTAAAGAAGAAATTTGAACCACCATTCAGGGGCAGTGGTAAATGCAATGTGGATCAGATATCACCATGGATACAATCAAAGAAATATGGATTTGGATTTTTGAAGCTAGCTTTATTTCCAACTGGTTTGTGGATCAGAATCTACACATTTAAAGGTGTACCAAAAAGTTCTATTTTCCAGTAATGCAACAGACAAACATATTTCAGTCTAAACATACAGATGGCAAAACAATGGATGAAGTTAGTTCAAATCAAAACAATAAAGTGTATTTTTTTTGCCAACATCCTTAAATTAAATCCATTCTTCTCAATCCTGGAAAAAACTAATTTGGGGCCAGGATTCACTGCTGACAGTTTGGAAATATATACAGTATTACTTTAGGTCTTAGCTTGATAAGCATTGAAATCCTCAGATAGTTATCCCAAGTTTATCTTCTCTTGAAAAATATGTTTTCTGCTTCAGTAGGTGTAATATATAACTAAAGGTTTTTAGCAAATAGATAAAAACCTAATAGTTTTTGGATTTTTTTTGTTTCAAAATAGGAGGCAAAAAGAAGGAAAGAAAACATTTTATTAATGGATAATATAGTATCTGGTTGTCTGATCCTACACTTATTTAGCTGACAGTTCTAGGTTAACACCTCTTTTAAATTATTATAGATATATATCACTACCACCACCACCATCATTTTAGCCATTGTCTATCTCCTGCAGGATGAAGACCTCTTCCAAATGTTTCCAACCTATACGGTCCTGCACTTCCTTTTGCCAATTGGGCCTGCAATACTTGCTGATGTCATGGACACTTTTTATCAAATGGGATCCATTCTATGACCACCTTGGTCCACCTGCCATCAGATGCTTCTTACTATGTGACCAGCCCATTTCCATCTCAATTCTTTTTACTCTCTTGATGATATCGTATCAATTTTATCAATTCAATAAAATAGTTTATAACTAATTTTATTGAACTGATTTGTAATTATTGTGGATTTTTCCTGTTTGTTCATTTATTTATTGTGTTTTATACATCATCATCATCACTACCATAATCATCTTCGTATCCTTACCATCTGACATACTTTCCTCCACCTAAGTATATCCATAAAACATGCACTGATAAGAGAATATTTTCTGCCCCACTGTTACATGTAAGCATGATGTGCCAGTGTTTGTGATCAGAGTCAGATAATGTTTACAATTTATCTGTAGAAACAGAAAGGAATTAATATTTCTTTTTGATGAGCAGGACATATTTGACCTAAAGAAGTTACTGAGATGTTTACTTTTTACCTAGGGAATTGCCATATTACTAGTGGGTAACCCACAGAAACACACACATATCAAAAGAGAGTAAAGTGAATATAAAAGATGAATATGGAAGAAAAGAGATGGAAAATGTGTGTGTGTGTGTATACTGCTGAAAAAAATAAAGGGAACACTTAAACAACACAATGTACTGTATTTAATAGTAGGATGTTTTATCTTGTGTTCCATATACATATGACACATATTTCTCCCCTTGCAAAAAAGCTAACAAAGCGAGAGAGAACCTGTGGCTCAAGAAGTAAAAACACTGCCTAACGTGTAAGCAGCCCAGGTCCGAATCTCAGAAGGGTATGACTGACTGATGAAGACTAATGAGTCCGAAATGCATATCAGCCTCCCTAAATTCTTTGTTAGTAATTTACACAAATATATGAACTGTCCGGTGTGACTACAGCCTGTTCGATGGCCTTTGAGATAAGGCTGAAAACAGGAAATAAAGATTTGCCCCATGTTTGGGGCCTAGCAAGGTAATCTAAGAGTTAACATATGACACATATTTCTCCCCTTGCAAAAAAAGCTAACAAAGCGAGAGAGAACCTGTGGCTCGAGAAGTAAAAACACTGCCTAACGTGCAAGCAGCCCAGGTTCGAATCTCAGAAGGGTATGACTGACTGATGAAGACTAATGAGTCCGAAATGCATATCAGCCTCCCTAAATTCTTTATTTTATCAGCATATATATATATGCTGATAAAATATTATCTAGCAGTTATATCTGATAAAATCCAAATAGAACCAGAAGTTCAACCTTAATATATTTGCGGAGCCTGAAAAAGAACTGAAAAATTGATATGGCTCCTAAATGCAATTTTGATATGTTAAACTATAAATTGTACATGTCTGGTAGGCATCTGGGTTGCCAACCACAATTGCATGGAAAACAAAACTGTAAGATCTTTAGATCTAAATCAATGTACAGACAAAACAGACACATGCCACTACAAAAGCATACTAAATTATATAACCTTACCACACAGAAGACAAGGAACTGACATCTCTGATCAAAGAAGAGATAAACCAAGATGTCCAACAAAGATGGAAAGCTTCCAGCTAACAGAACTCAAAGCAGAGTCACAGAGCTAAATCTAGCTGAGCAGCAAAAAGGTCATCTGAAAAGTGAATATATATTGTTTCATAAGGAGAGGACAACCCTGAAGCATATGAATGATATTTGAAAGAGAGGGAGGAAGGAATTCTACAATAAGTAACATCTACTGGAATTTACAGATGGACAATTGGAATTCCATTTTAGTGGCATTTATTTATGACCAAACATTTATATTCACAACTCTATCTTCTGTAAATCTTCCTGTGATTCTCTGTGAAAATCAATTCCTTTATTCTGACAACAGTGTGATTACAAGTATATTGTCTGTCCAGGGGCACAGTCAATTAAGGATAAACTTTGTAACATTGAGGGCAATTAACCAGTGAAATAGCTTCAGACGTTCTGGGTGCCTCTTCACTAGAGGTTTTTAAGAAAAGACTGGACAGCCACCTATCTGAAATTCTATGGGGTCTCCTGCTTAGGTAGGGGGTTGGACCAGGACAGTGGTAGGCAAACTTGGCTCTTTTATGACTTGTGGACTTCAACACCTACAATTCCTGAGCCAGGAATTCTGGGAGTTGAAGTCCACAAGTCATAAAAGAGCCAAGGTTGCCTACACCTGGACTAGAAGAACTCCAAGGCTCCATCCAGCTCTATTCAATTTATTATTATATTTTGATTACAGAAAATAAGCATTATTTTTCTCCCCCAAATGTCAGCCTTTACACTGATTTAGGTATGAATTCATGTGTAAAGATAAAAAGGAGCTTTGAAATCAGAAGAAAGCTTTACTCCAATAGAAGAGTTTCCCCCCCCCCACACTCAAACTAACATTCATTGAATAACCTTCTTTAACTTGTTTTCCCTTAAACTGTCTAATTGGATTTTTAGTTGGAGTAGTGGAACAAACAGGAGGAGCTGAGGGAACACATTTGTTTTTAAGGAACTGATTAATTAATTAAGGAATGTGCTTCCATCCATAAGAGTCTGGAACAGCAAGTAAGCAAGGTCAATGAGTATTTGCCTTAATCAAAAATCCTGATTTGATACATATATATTTTATACCCTCTTATCTCCATCACCTTTCCTTCCTTCCTTCCTTCCTTCCTTCCTTCCTTCCTTCCTTCCTTCCTTCCTTCCTTCCTTCCTTCCTTCCTTCCTTCCTTCCTTCCTTCCTTCCCTCCCTCCCTCCCTCTCTCTGTGTCTCTGTCTCTGTCTCTGTCTCTCTCTGTCTCTCTGTCTCTCTGTCTCTCTCTCTCTCTCTCTCTCTCTCTCTCTCTGTCTCTCTCTCTCTCTCACTCACACACACACAGAAATTATTTCAAAACCACCAGGAAGCTAACCTCTGGATTAGTTATAAATAGCTACATGGAGGATGGAAAGAAAAAAAATATTTTTCTCTACATAATACAATTGAGATTCAGTTTTGTTCTCTACAAAACTATAACTAAGAAGTACTAATTAGGACTAATTCTAACAAAGACTAATAAATAATTAATAGGATTAATCAGAAGTAAAGCAAATAATAATGGTAGCAAAGAATGCCATCACTGATGATTTTGAAACACAATTGTATAAAAACGCATACAAGGGCACAGAGGATCAAGTCACAGGGACGCCACCTCAGTAAGTTTCTTGTTCAACTAGATATGAGCTTGTCATGGCTTAGCAATGTGGAAGATGTAAATAGGAGTTGTTAAACTAACATCAGTAGTTTTATTAATTGAATGTTTTCAGTACAGGTCATAAAAATATTTTTTTTTCTAGAAAGGAAATGCAAAACTGAGGTCAACTGGATGCACGGCTTACAGTAACTCTGTATCGTATAATGCATGTTTGATTCACACACTGTAAAAGTTAGGGATTAGTCCTGATAAGTGAATGTAATTTATAGTTGACTTTATTTTGAGTAATAAAATCGGTTTATCAGAAAAGTATATGATTTATTTGTCATGTCTCAAATCAGTATTTTAAAACATAAAACAACATTTTAAAGGACAACTTTAAATGAAATAATTATATTTCATTGTTATGACGTTAGGAAAGAACTAAGGTAGGGCTGCATAAATTCAAATAATTAGGATATAGCAGCCAAAAGATTCATACAAGTCTAACTCTGGCAGCCCCTAACTTAGGCAACTTACTAGACCAAAATGGTTTACCACTAATTTCGCTAGCATATCTTCACGTCAGCATAATCTTGTAATCTTCACAATGAATTTGGAGGTCACTAGGGAGCTGAAACAAGGTCTTTCAAATTGTATACTCTTTGCCCGTCCACATTTCAGATTTCTGAATCTGAAGCCCATTCAAGATGGATTGTCAGCTGTCATCGTCAAATTGCATGCTTTGTTGTTGTTGTTGTTGTTTTTATACATAATATCTGTATATAATATGTAGATCCAGTCTTGCTTCCATGGAACTCAAGAGGGCAAACATTGTTCTCTTATATAAGGTACCAGTTCAAGATAACACAACCATTTTGATGGATGAATTAGCATTTGATCTGGAGTCTCTCTGGTCCTATCCACAATGCAGCTATTAGACACACTGGTTTTATATGCAGGAACCAAACATGAACCTAAATATTTATATTCTAACCTCCAGTATGAGGAAAGTTTAACTGAGAGAGAGAACATGCAAATGATTAACCTTGGAATCCTCTAACATTACTTACCATGCAAATTACAGTATATGGATATAAATTATTGCTTAAAGAAGATGTTTAGCTGTACTATACAGTAGCAATAGGAATTTTCTATCCTACAGGCTCCAATAGCAAATAGTATAAATCTGAGTTGTATAAATATAAAGTACAGTTTAAAGAAACATGAAACCATTTTAAATATCCTTTTACAAGATTACAGGTGTAACTAAATAATTATAATAGATATTTACAATACTGGACAAAGGCAGGACTACTGTACTTAATAATCCTTCGCTTTAGAGGAACTGAAGCCTGTTTGAAATATTCCTTTCTGTAGTTTGCTATACAGATTTCACCAATATTGAGTTCATTTTTTTATTAAGAATATGCAGCTCGCTCCTTCAGAACAAAAATAAAATAAATTTAGAAAGAATGTATTTGTAGTTCCTTTATGTTTTTGAACTTAAGTCATTCGATACCATTTTGAACAAGTCTAGAGAGGTTTTTAAGGCAGGCATTGTATATTATACCATTCCCCAGGGTTCTGTGTATGATCATCTTTATGAAAAGCCTCTTTGGCTCCCTGTTGAATAAATATGCATTTTATTTCACTAATCTTGAAACAACAGGAATAAAGTTTGCCTAGGTCTTTTATACCTCAGAGAACAAAACCAATACTACAAATCTTTAGAGAGAAAGGATATACAAAAAAGGCTTGAGGTGAATATTTCAAAGTAAATATTCTTAAATGATGTGCAAATTATTCCAGCACTTGAACATGATATATGAAAGGGGATTAAGCAACTGAAAGAAAAACCTAGTTTAAAACTGTTTGGGTTTCAAAGTCAGAGATGAGAGGTTGTTATTGGAGAAGGAAGAATAAACCAATGACAGCAACCTATGGCCAAGGTATTCATTGACTAATCCTCTCTTGTATTGCTTACCACTGCCACTTAAACTCCAACATAATATCTAATTCAAAATTAGACATGTTTTTCACTCTACTGTTCTATAAAAGTAATATATATCTGAATGACAACAATAGTGAAATAATGAAAACTTTACTCACATTAACATGTACTCTTATGTACTCCCAATGAACAAAAGAACTTGAACGAACATATTATTGCCAATGCACTATACTCATAAAGCAACAACTACTTACTTTTAATTAGAATGCAGCAATAATGTTTGCAATATGAGGCCACTTCAGGCAATTGTAACTTGGCTAAATGCTATGACTGCAGATCTTTCCAACTAAGATCTGCTCACGATAAAGAGCATATAGAATTCCCCACACTCCCCATAGCTCCAAGGAATATTCATAAAATTGCTATACTATTCAGAAACCAGCTTCTGTTTGACCCATCAGAGTGTCAAGCTACGAAGCCTGCAGTCTTTAGGACTGTTGCATGCTTCTAGTTTGTCAAAAGTGTGGGAGAGGGAAAGAGGGGAGACTTTGAATCCACAGGTGCTCCTTATCAACTTGAGAGATGAAGCATTGTTTTGGTAAACTATAATTTCTTCTCATAACAATTACCAGAAGATATATTGGACAATGTGACCTGAGCTGTCAGAGGGGGGGGGGAGTTTTACTCTTTTAATTATCCATTTGCTGCCATAGCTTTAGAGTTAGCTTTCCTTCTAACTTGCCGGATTGTTTTTTGCCTAATAAAGTTAACATTGGAGTTCATAATGTCTCCAGTGTTTTGTTTGGTTGGACTTATTTAGCCAGAATATGACACTGAGTTTCTTGCAACATTGCTACTGTCAAGACTGAATTGCTAAAATGCTTGCTAACCTCTGTCGCTACTCAACTTGCCATAGAAACGGGGTGAGAATAGCTTGGGAGAAACAAGATTTTAAGAAGCTGTCTACAGACCATGAGAATGAAGGTCACAAAACCAGATGTCTGATGGAGACGTGGACTGTTCTCATAACAAACCAAAGAAATTTAATTGGGCAATGTGAACACGTGGTGGGTGGGGGTTATTGACAGCTATTGTTAACTAACCAGATTTTTGTGTAGGAAACTTAGAGCTGATTTTGCTTCTTCAGTACCGAGATGTGAATTCCATAAAGTTTATCTTTTATGGCACCTTGAAGCCGTAGAGTTTCCTCAATGTTGAATTCGCTGATTGGACGGTTGACAGTTACTTTTCTTCATAAAGAGTAACTGTCTGGGGGCGAGGGTGGGACATAACTAGGGAAATGCACACAATATGAACTAAAGATATGTGGGCTGAGTAGGACAAGGAGATGACCATGGATTGGTTTCAAGATAGTTCTGAGAGACCAAGAGCTAATCACTTTCTGTTTCAGCTTTCATTACAATGATTTTTTTTCTAATTTCTCTATATTTCTTTCTCTTGTGTCTTTTAGACTATAAGCCTACAAGCAAGGATTGAGTTTCTTTTGATGGTTATACTGTAGCTGCTAGCTGTCCTAGTCCTTTCATTTGTAAGGCAAAAGACATACGGGAACAAATTATATCTGATATTTCTTTCACTCAATATACTAGCTCCATCCTTGAAGAAGGGGTGACGTGCTGGCTCAGTGGTAAAGAGACTGGGTCTGTTGGGTGGACTGCATTTCATTATCAAGCGTCTTGTCTTCCAGATTACTTATAAATAAATCAATAGCTAAAGAGCACTCTTCTTCCTAGGAAGCACCCTTTGCTTTCATTGGGTGGGTGGATGGGGATAAAAATGTATGCACTGAAGGGAAGAGGGGTGGTTATTCATAGCTTGGTCTTGATTCAGAAAATTTATAGTGGTTCTTTTATCATAACAATGATAGGAAGAAAAAAGGATCCAAGGAAAACATGTCTGACCATCATATATCTACCCAGTGCAGAGAAGTGTTGCCGAAACCCTTGTTTCTGGGGCAAATTGACCATGTTTCTTCTGCAGCCATCCAGGTAGATCTGGAATAACACCTTCTTGAAACTATGGTGACTTGCAGCCAGCCACAGTCAACATAATTGCATTAGGCATCTGACTCAGTGTAAAGCAGATTTGTATCACTTTATAGTTCCAACCCAAAATATAAAATTAGCTTCTATTAAAGCAAGTGAGGGTTATTTTGGAAAGAAATGATGGGAGAATCCCCTACTGCAGTTCAAAACTGATCCCAATAAAATCAAAAGAATTTGGAAACCATCCAGTGGATGTTTGAAATAAATCCAACTTTAAATTGGGTGGATTCCAGTTGCACTTCTATTATTGTAGAAACCTCATGTTTCAAGTCCTAGGGACTGCAAACATTCTCAGCAGCACTTGGATCTTTTAAGAAATACAACTCCTATAGTTCCTGATATTACTAGTTTTTGTAAAATACATGCAGGGCATGCTTCTGGAACCTGATACATGGATTCACAAGGAATGGACTGTAGAAACTTCATTCAATGTCATTGAAATTTAGGAAGGAGAAGATGAGGGAGATTAGAGGTATAACAAAAAAGCTCTACATCATCCCAGACATCTAAACTCAATCCAACTGGTTCTAAATTTGGGTTAATCTAGACAGGATTGAGAAGCAGTCCAAAATTAGAATCCAAACAAAGGATATTGGAACAAATCAGAGAACCAGAACAGCTTTTTGTTATGTCAAATGTATTTTGAATAAAAGCTTTCTTACACTCCTTCCACCCAGAATGACCTAAGGCTGGATATATCCAAATGATTTAAGATCTGCAGATACCGTAATTCCTGTGAAAATATTACAATATGCAAGATAGTTTTCCCTAAGCAAGAAGCACCTACAAACTTAATGGCTTCTAGCTTGAGCTGCAGCAGTTGTAGAAAGGGAACAGCTGAAGAAATGGATTTTTCAGAGTCCCATCCAAAGACTATTAGTTCTAAGTAAAATTATTGCATTAAGGTGGTAAATTAATGGTCAACTCTGGAATCCAGATTCTTTCCTGTTTAGCTCTGACTGTGCTCCAGGATTTCTGTCTAATTAGGTTCTGTAGAAGGGAGTAATGTCTGATAAATAATTAATTTATTATGCTTCTGAATAGGAACCAAAATATATCTTGTTGAAGGTGTAATGGCCACTGAATATCCCTAAATAGTAGTAAATTGCATTTACCTGTAAAAAAATAATGTAGCATAAAAAACTGAAAAGAAAATCAGAATGATGAAAATGTTAAGAAAATCATAAGCATTTGCTGAACTGACCTTCACTTGCAGTCATTGTCTGATAAATATGCATGTTTAAATGATATAAAATATGTTTATCAGCTTTACGAATTGGAAATCTATTTATAGTCGGATAGGTTTCAATTACTAATAAAGTGTGGGGCTACCCATATAGTTAAGAAATATATTTAGTTTTTCTTTTAAAATCACACTGTTATTTAGGATAAGATGCATGTTAATACATGAATCTTATTTATTTATTTTTTATCATTTTTGTAGTCTTTTTAGAGCATTTTTTGTGAGTGGAATAATAGCCGTGGATAGGAAAATGCTTCAACCATTCATCTTATTAACTTGATCCCTGCATGGACCTCTCCTACCTGTGGATGAAAAGATTTAACAAAATACTGGACCAAGTCAAAACCTTAGAAAACAGAACAGAGTGATATGGTCAAGTATCCAGTTCCTTCATTTGCAATTATTTCTCCATTCTAACATCCAACCATTTTTCAATTATAAACAACATAGTCAGAAACATATTTTGTGTGTCTCTTTGAGTTAGCAATGACTCCTTTGATCATCTGAAGAAGTCACTGGAGTTTTCTTGACAAAGTTTAGAGACGTGATTTGCCCTTGCCTGCTTCCTAGGGTGAGAGAGACTGACTGACCCAAAGTCACCCAGCTTTTCACCTAAGATGGACTATAACTCACACTCTCCCAGTTTCTAGCTTGATGCTTTAATCACTATACCAAACTGGTTCTCTAGGAATATACTCTTGCATAGAATGTCTGATACAGTCCTAATAAGGATTCTTTAAACAGTTACAGTAATCCAGCAAATTTTACATGCATGCATAATTCACACTGATAACTTTCTACAATATAAGAAGCATGAGATGCAAATGCACACTCCAGGTAATAACATCCGAGTGTTCTTTTACGTCTAAACACTTTTGAGTTGTAGAAAAGTGAAGGCTGAATACCTAAGGAGTCTGATATGGCAGAACCCCAGCATTTAATATCAGGAGAGAGAAGAAAGAACATTAAACATACAAATGCTATTTCAAATATTAAATCAGAGGCTGATTTCTCATTCATTTTACTTTAAGTATGATCTTGTTCTTCAGTCTTTAGTTTCCAAAGACTAGCCAAGAAACACAACTATTCCACTTTTTAAAACTCTGTTAAAATGCCCTCTCACAAATCCTGGATGGATCGTCTCTGAGCTTTGCAGTCAAACTGGACAATGGAACGACCACCTGTTAACTGCTAACAATGTGTCATTACCACTTCTCAGGCCTTTTTTAAAGCAATTTTGGCTCTGGCTGCTGATAATTCTGGCAATGATACTGGTGTGAACATTAAGGGCATGGAAAGCCAAAGGCAAAAAACTGACAACACAATTTGTGCTTTGACTACTAATAAGTAAGCAAATGCTAACATTTTTCTAATTCCACATAATTACTCCCTCTCAAGGGGCCAAAAGAAAATTCGGAATACATATTTTTAAGGCAATTCAAGCTACGCTGTATAAACATACACACAAAGCTGAAATCCGTGCAAGTTCACAGTGGATTGTTCTTCCTTTTAAAAAGAAAGTTTCAGCACGGCAGGGGCTCCTCACAACTTTTTTTGTGGTTCAAGTGTTGGGTTGTCTGCTAACTTTATCTCATTGGTGGGAACTTGATCTGTCTTTTAAATCATTACTGAAGAGATGTTAGAATTATGATGCCAAGAAGCATAAAAGACAACAGCAAATGGTGAGACAGTTTAATGGCTTCCTGCCAGAAAAAATGGCAAAGAGGTAGGGGCCTATGGATTGGAGCTGTTCTCCATGAGCCACTTTTAAGTAGGGTTGAACAAAGGAGAGACAAACGATTCTTTAGCAAGGCTGAAAAGGAGTCAGATTTACATCCTAATGTGAACACATTAGATAAAATGTTGATTGCTAGAACAATAAATACATTCAATATTATTTACCCTTAAAATGTTGGGGCATTTGATATAGCCTCCATCAGCTGTCGAATTTGCAGTTTAGCTTCTTAACTAATTGCAATATAGGTAGCTGACTGAGTTAACCATCTTGCAGAAATAGTATGCATCTGAAAGCTGACACTAAGTGGCTAAGAAAAGCAGATGTTATCTTCTTCATCTTTATGTTCACCTGCCCTCTTACAATGACACCTTGCTAGGAACAAAATGCTGAACAAAATGCATCAGAGTTACTGCTAGAGCCAAGGTGATCCTGAGCTATGAGGATCCAGTGATTCATTGCAGTTTCTCTTCTCCCATTTCCTTTCTTCTGTCTGCTTGATAGGACTCAGCATAGGAGCTCATACACTTGACTTCTCTTTAAAAAATGTGAGGAATGCTGGCTTTTTGCATCTCAGTAAGTTCTCTAGGAGAGAATATATATGCAGAATATCTGTTGGAGTTCTGAGGTATGTAGCCCTGGAGGTGGACCTTTTAATCCAGGTAGAATTGAATCAATGTGTTGGTCATTTCCCTTTTTCTTAGTTCAGATAAAATTCCAACATTCTCATGGTCTGCTCACCAGTAAAGTTCCTATGGAACCTATATATTTGGTTCAAAGTGGAATTCAAAGTGCCAGCATTTCCTATAAACCTCTTTATAGACCAAATCCTCATTATCTTTTCTAACTGGAGTCTGCTGATCTTATGAATTCTACCCAAGTGAATATGGTTGGGGTTCTCTTCCATTGAATGCTCAAGGGAATGGAGTGAAAGAATTGGGGTTTTATGAGATTGTCTCGACCCAGTGAAATGCTTCTTCCTCCCCTACTTGATACTCTTTCAGAAGGAAATGCAAGAGCATCTTCAATAAAGGAGAATATTTGTAGCTCAGGGTTGAAATGAGGGATCCTTGGTGCTCTCTGAGCTTGATTTGTTTTCTTGCAGATGTATCATTATCCAAACTAGATAATGTCTTTGGTGCTAAAGTCTTTTTCACCAGCTTTATTGAATTTAGATGGTTGGGTAGGATTGCTGCAACACTAGTGCTCAGTAGTTGCTTAAATTTATATTGAATTTACCTTTATTTTTATGGCTTTTTGTTGATTTTATGATACTTATGTTTTCATTCTTTGCTTTCTACTGCTTCTTGTGAACTTCCCAGAACCTATGCTTAAGGTGGCATTCAATGTTTGTGAAATAAATCAGCTGGATTTTTTTATATATATATATGATACAGAGATCATTATCTTGTAAATAATCAGAAATATTTTCAAATAGTTCAAACTGTTTCTGTCATAAATTCATTTATGTGTAAAGTACTAGATCTTTAAGAACATAACAAAAGCTTTGCTGGATCATGCCATGCATCCAGCTAATCCAGCGTCCTGTTTTCCACAACTGACGACTAAATCTCTCCAGGAAACCCAGGAAATAGCTATAAATGCAAGAGTGTTCCCCTGCTACCTGGGAGCTGAAATATAGTCCTCCAAAATATTGCTAATTTTGTATGTATAACAATGTTATTACTGTTAGACTAAACAAGATTGGTGCCATGTTTATTTTGGATTCAGTGCTGATGCATTAGGAATTCACAAATTGATGCATGCTCCCTAATGATGCATTAATGCTGCACCCAACATAATTGGCACCCAACACACACTGAACGCAAGCCATGAATTTTTAATCACTCCACCCTCCATAAATTTTTGGTCCCATTTCCCTTCTTCAAGAGCCGTCACAACTAAAGAATTTGGGGGGGGGGAAACACATTGGAGGGTCTAAAAGTCAAGACAGAACACTGTATCTTACTGACAGAAGGTTCTCTATAACTTTTCATTACCCAAAATAATTTTACTTACTTAAAGACTTTCTATTTTCTGTTTTTGGTTCCTTACTTTCAGCATGAACACCCAGTAATTCAGAGCTAGAAGATCTCTGAATTTTGAGCTCGTTGTTCTTTGATATGTAACTCTTATCTTTTGGCTAGAAAGATAAAATGATAGAAAATATCCTTAGAAACATTTTGTGTAAATTAATGAAAGTAACAGAAATTTAGAAAACAAAATAAAAGCAAACAAAGCAAAACAAACTATTTTTTTGTACACAGTAGAATTTTTTTTACAAAAGTCACTGTACAAAGTATTTCACAAAACATGTAACTTAAAATCACTTTTTATTTCTACAAAAAAAATCAGACATGAAAATATATCGGGCACTGATATATTGCATACTTTGGTTTGAAAACACAGATCAGGTCAAAAATTTTAGGATGACATAAATGGAACACAATCCAATAATGTTATGTACTTGAAAAACACATTTCCATGAACATGTTGACTGCATGCTTAATCACCTTTTTCTGATGCCATCCTCTGAATTCATTGGAAAGTACCTAAACTTCAACTGAATGTTTGTTTATGCTTTTAACTAGGTAAGACATTATTTTCGTATTTTATTTATGTTAACTGATACCTGAATTTATTCTGGGACTTACAGTTACAATGTCATTTATGTTTATATGTGTATAAACATATGAAATACTAATGTACTTCTAACACTAGGTTTAGGAAAGCTATAAATGAATTTAATTAATTAATTAAATGTGTTTTTAAATTACTACACTGCAATTGTTTCTGTGTCCGTTAGGTGGTGGAAAGTGGTGGCAAGGAAGAACAAGAATGAAATCTGTATTGCGATTGAAGTTCTTCCTTTTAGACACTGCAGTGTAAGGATGAAAAGGAACCGCATAAATCACATTTCATTATTTTGTCATAATCTTGGTTAGCTTTGGATGCCTATGTGTTCATATGTACTGTAGAATTAATTGAAAATAAGAAGATTCATATTTGCAGTCTTTAGATAGTCTCTGTTATTCGTCACAACAAATAAAAATATAAAATGAAAATTTTCATTTTTAATTTTGGATCCATATATTTATGAAGCCATAATAGTATCTTTTTCACATTTATGTTGTTCTGGTCAGTATTAGAGGAACAGAAAGATACTCTTATGTGCAATATGCATCTCAGCATTTGCTTCTTTTATTGTTATAGGAAAGTTTCATATATTCATTAAAGACAAGCAAATATATCATATCCCCTTCTTAGAGATAATTTTAGTGGACATATTGGCAGCATATGCTGATAGACTATCAGACACTTAGTTCAGAGTCTCATTTCCAGGTAAAGATATATAGAATTGCAAATTTAGTGTGTTGTGTCAGTGAAATATTCAAGCAACTGAACTTCCAGTAGACATCACTTAAAGTCTTGAAAAATTATCATTGGATAGCATGATAATTCATATTATATTATATATTATATATATATATTATACCATATTACCTTCATATTATAGAGTTTTACCATTTATATCTTATTCAGTTGCTTACTAGTAGTTTAAAAGAAGTGTCTACATTACACATTGAAATGCCACAAGCCGGTCTGGGCAAGATCTAATTAAACATGCAAGAAGGGTGTCTCTTCTCACAAGCCAAAAATGATACAGATCCTCTCAAATGGTTTTAGCATAATTAGGGAGGATGAAATATGAAATTTATAATAGGGATGGTGAAAACCATCCAAGAAAAAATGCAATATGAAATTGGGTGGGGGAAGCAATTGTCAAAAAAAGAGAGATCTGTCAGAGAAAGAGAAGGAAGGAAGGAAGGAAGGAAGGAAGGAAGGAAGGAAGGAAGGAAGGAAGGAAGGAAGGAAGGAAGGAAGGAAGGAAGGAAGGACAGCAGTCAGATGTTTACTGGTATTATTCGGTCGAATTAACAGGAAAATCATACACAAAGAATTCAACTATACTAATAGTCCTCTTAAAGACTATATAGTATAAATGACATAAAAAGAAAAAGTTAAATGACATTTGTTATTAAATGTTTGCCTTGCAACATATTTAATCATCATTATTTCAGAAAAGATACATCTTTTTTTTCAAAACCTATTCAAATTATAATTTAGTCCAGAAACACTTTTAAATAGCAGATATAAGTACTTTTCCTAATTCAGAGGGAATGAGGAAGATGCATTTTAAACTTTACTTGCTGCAAAATAATATGAACACCTTAAATTACTGCATGATTAATAAAAGCAAAATCTAAAACAAATGCATACCAATCTGTCAATCGCATTTTTGATAGCACGGAACCAGTCCAATATGATGAAGTCAATATCTGATTGAAGAAGGACCTCATTTCCTGAAACTGTTGTGACCTAGCGATGAGAAAATGACATACCAGCAAACTGTTTGCTACATCATTTTATTTCAGTGTAATTCATCTTATAAACTCTTCTGTAAGTAAAAATTAAAATCAGCAGCAAGCTGATTGTGTTATTTCAAACTATTAAGTATTTTACAATAAAAGCTACTGTGACATTTCTTTTACTTAAAATTCAGCAAATGTATGCATAAATAAAAATCAATATAAGGCAAATTCATTTTTTTAAAAGTGTTTGCTCCAGGACAGCTTGCATGATTGGCAGATTATGTCAGTCCATACTGATCTGGGCAGCTGGTCTGTTTGATACTATTTGCTCAAATAACATTTTAGAACAAGCTGCCTTTGAGATTGGTGTGGCACTGATTTTCATCTAAAACAACATTTCTAGGAAAAAATGAATACTCTCTCTTAGGCTTTCCCTACAAATTTAAAACGAAGCTTAAAGTGAATGTGAATATTAGCCTGAATTTCTTGTACCAAATGCTTATATTTGTTTCGCTAGTTCACTGTAGTGAAGTATCATATGACGAATAAGGAAATACATATTATTAAAAACACTTACAATATTTAGTACTAAAATATAAGTACCAAGCATAAGTCATATTCCTACTCATCACTTAGGGGGCATGTGTTTAAAATACTGGTAATATCCCATCAACTTTTCCCATTGCCAAAAGTATTTTAGTTAGAAGAAGATGGAAGATTTTTGACTGGACTTTTATTTATGAGCTCTCAAGAGATGATCTATAACAGAGTTTGCAGGCCAGAGTGACATAGTAGACAGAAAAGTTCTGTTGCACCAAATATTTGTTCAAAATTGGATTATGCCCATAACCAGAACTCAAATCCAACTTTTACATAAAGAAAATCTCAAGGGCAGAAAATACTGGACAGACTTACTGTAAATAGTAACAAAAGCAAATATTCAAATACTTATCATCACAGAAGAATATTCAAATACTAGCAAAACATAAAAATGACCAGAATGCAATACCAGTGAATATTGCATACAACAAATTTTGGAGGCAAACTCATTGAGGGGAAGCGTTGCCAACTTTAAAGAAACAAAAAAGATTTGGACAGAATTGGCAGAATTAATCTGACCAGGTTTATTCACACATTATTATGAGATAGTCTTTTTTATAGACAGAGAAGTATCCAGGTTAATCTTTTGTAGCAGATACAACAAAAAATCTCATTGTTCCTTAAAGCTTATGAAATCTTGGGACTGATGTCAGAACATGGTAGCCTCAGCATGTGGGTGACAGTACAAGATGTGTAAAACCCTCAGACAAATATTTTGCTCATATTTATTTCTGCTTGACAAACTGACAGAGCATATCTATTTCTTTTATAAGAAATATATTCCATTTATTTCATTTATGACAACACGCAAATCAAAAATATATATTAGGAATATAGATTTGTGAAACATACATTGAGTTCTGTTGCTAACATATAATTAGAATAAATATTAACAATATCAATTCTATTTTCTATCTAGTTGAGTTGATAACATCAGTGTTATTTGAATGACAACTTGTTTATTCTAATACATAGGAAAAGTTAACAAAATATAAATTCAACGAAACTGTCTTATGGTGTAAATACATATGTTCCTTCATTTGATCTTTCAGTTGGTGCATTTTCCCTCTCAAGTGGTATTATAAGCAAAAAATGTATTAATATCACATGAATATCACAACCACGTATCAATCTTAATATGCTTCCACATCAAATAAAAATGAACTATTTAGTGGCATAACTTTTGATTCCTCCCTAATATGTTCCTTCCATAACTTAGGCTCTTAAAGTGTTCCTGTGGACTTGTGGCTTTTCAGGTAATTTTTGATAATTAACATAGACATGCACGTACCTAGTATTCCTAGGTAGAAAATATTGTCCCATTCTACGCAACTATGCCAACTTCCAAAATAACTCTACATAAATCTTAAAAGCAGCTGTTGACTAAGACAGGTGTTCACAAACATTGTGTATTTTAAAATAGAGGAAAGTGGGTGTTAGTCACACAATTTTAAAATGCCACAAAATTTAATGAACTTGAGGGATGCAGATATAAGTATTTCATTCTTGTTTGGGACTGTGATTCTGTAGGATAAAAGATATGTCTTTAAGGGGAGATGACCATTTCCACAACTTTTCTGGGTTCAGCAAAAATGCAAAGGTGGGCCATATTTTTCACACATTTCTATTTTGGGTGACTTTCAAATACTTAATGTAGCACTCTCTCATGCAGAGAGAGAAAGACATGAATTAGACTAAATGCAATGGTCAGTCCAGTCTAGTTTGCATCTTCCAGTGCAAATATAACTTAAATTATCAATATAAATTGGGGAGT
Source organism: Vipera ursinii (assembly GCF_947247035.1). Classification (NCBI taxonomy): domain Eukaryota; kingdom Metazoa; phylum Chordata; class Lepidosauria; order Squamata; family Viperidae; genus Vipera; species Vipera ursinii. The sequence continues at coordinate 140,637,426 of NC_139512.1, read as the reverse complement.
TTTGAAAGTAAAAGCAAGACATAATTAGTGAATTTACTTTGAAGGCTTAAGAGGGATGTAACATTAAATTCAAGCTTTATTAAAATACAAGTATTTCAGTATTGCATAAAAATATGTATTCTTATGATATGTAAAAAAGCTACTTCAGTGCTAACAAGCAAAGCAACATTCATTTTGAAAGTGTTTGTTTTAATGTGTTGTTTGTAATCATTGTATATAATTGGTGATGTATGACTATATCAGCAAAAGTACATCACAGAACAGGGAAAAGTTAATTCATTTAAAATACTGTCTGTATCTCAAACAAGTCCTTTTCTCATAATCTTCAGAGTTACTAGATGGTTTCAAGAAGACTGCTACTGCTCTCTACAGTTTAAATGCATCCACTTCTTAATTATTCTCAATAACTGACTTTCTTTTCTCCATCTCTGGCATTCAGAGACAAGCACTACCAAAAATTTGAATTTGATGCAGTTAAAGTTTTATAAACACTTCTATATATTTTCTATTTAAGTACACTGAAGAAAAAAATTGCTGAAATAATAGTTTAAATCATATTTATGTTACTAACAATATCATTTAAAGACCTTCGAAAAGAGTTCAGGGGGAACTTATGCCAGATTTTGCCTGAACAATCTACAGTCATAGCCCTAAATAATCATATTAACACAAGTTTGAACATCTTTCTTATCAAGCATCAATAAGAAAACTTAGAGACTAGAGATATACGAATGGAAATTTGCAAATGTGTTCAGGAAAAGCAGCTACTTTTTTATTTTGTTTGCACTCTTTTTGATTTAATAGCTTTAAAAATACCTCAGTGTTCCTGCATTCCATCATTCCCAAGCATACATTCTAACATAAAACGATAATGAATTAAGAGATTTCAGCAGCAGACTTCTTATAAGGGATAAAGGACAATACACAGTTTTCTCATTTCATTTTCAGCATTCATTCAAACGGGGGATTTTGAGTGAAGGCTCCTTTACCCTCCGCTACTGATTCACTATGCCAATTTGAGGTCCAAATAAATGAAATGTACCAGATCCTATATCATTGCCCCCCCACACACCTTGAAGTCTTGGCGAGAACAGCACCAATATCTTTCCTATTTGTGAATCAGTTACATGAAGTTGCGTCATCTATTTACAAACTGATTTGAAACAGTTGAAATATATTGGCTAACTTGATTCATAACACTGACTCAGTTTAGATTAGTGGTTTTCTCAGTGGTATCTCTTTATTATATTCTCTCTCCCTTTATTTTCAATATTCCCCTAAAAGGCGAAAGGATAGAGGCACAGGAGAAAAGCATGGACTCTTGCATCTAACATTTTGAAACTAATCAGTGATATTTTTCAATGGACTTTCTTGATCTTTCCCCCTTTTGCTTCTTCAATGGAGATTAAAAATATGTTTTACCTTTACCCCTTCAATTTATCTCTGTCATTTTTCTAGGCAGCTGGACACACTTCTAAACAGTTCTCATTCATTTTTTTAAAAAAATATCCATAAGATTCTTATGTCTGAAACCAGCATTTTGATCAACAGCACTCTAGCTTTTCCTTGCATTTTTTTAACTAAAGAAATTAAACTAATCCTAATAAAATTAAGCGAAGCATAGAGCCAGGGGAGAAGAAACAAATTGTAGTTTCTATGGTTGCAATGTTATGTGCCCAGGTACTAGTTCTGTTCTTCCTTCCTTTCTTCTCTGTTTCATCTCAGAAAAAGGGAGTCAAAAGAAAAGTTCATCACAGGATAGATTTTAATTCATTTATTGACCATAGAAATATATCTACTTACTCCATATTGTTTTTTTCCATACTAAACACACCTGTGGAAAAATTCACAAGTAGGATATAAAAACAATAGGTAGTCCAGCATTATACATTAGGAGCACATCCTTTTAGAAATATTTGGTGGAAAGATATGAGACAGTATAACTATTATTCTGTCCCAGAATCTATGATAAAAATCTCATTGAAAAAAAATGCTGTTATATTTTTCTCTCCAGATGCTGCAGAGAATCATTCTTCCTAATATTTATTGGGTGAATTTCTTCCCTGTCAAACTAGGAACTTATGAAGCTTAACTCAAGGAAAAGTTTTATTTATTTATTTGTTTACAGGATGCATTTATTATTTACATATTACATTTTCACATTTTCTCCTACTTGCTGGGTCACAAAATTCCAGTTGACTATTAGATAATGGAAAAAATTATTTTAATTGTACTGTGGTCATCTAGTAATCATTACAATTTGTGCATTCTGAATATGGTAGCTTTAATTATTCTTGTTTTAAAATTAGTTTTTAAGAAGTGAAATATGATTTTAAAGTTTTTTAAAGAATATATTTCTCTGGCTGCTGAACTGGCAGATATGTATCCTGAGAATTTGTGTAAAAATAATACATACCTTAACTAGTAAAGGCAACCACAAGTTGCTTTTCATAATATAGCTCTCAAATTTTCTTCTTAAAATGGATTAGAAAAGAAAGTCTGCTTTTCCCCAAATTATAGCTGAAAAATGAATTCATGCAAAAATAATTCCAACAAAATTTGGAGAACAAAATTGGGTTCTGATTAAAATAGTTTCAATATGCATAGTCAATTAAGTTGGTTTCAAGACTTCTTATTCCTTAATTAATTCGGTTTCAATTACATTTCAATGAAATTAAAAAACAGACAGGGATTTAGCATTTTCTGAAAATATGTCAAAAGTGTATGTTTTGTTGGGAGCAGTATACATTCTCTTCAACCTCAATAAATCCATGTCTTAATCATGTTTATATTAAATAAATATACAGACGGAGGAGAGAAAGATATGCAATACACACAATAATGAAGTTAGTTCTCATTTTCTGGATGCATAATTAAAGTGAATCAGATAAACCCATTCGACTCCAATGTCTCTACCCGATTTCATTATCTGATCTAGTTTATCAGATGAATTATGCTAAATTAAAGGTGTTTATGACAACCATAAAAATTACATTTTTAAGGAGAATGTCTCTTACGACAACTGTGCTTTGGTAACCTCAAATAATTCCTTCTGACAAGTCCAACGTAGCTCACAACTTTTTTAAAAAAAAAATACAGCTAAAATATCAGTGTGAGGAAAAACATCCTTAACTTGGGTTTTCAAAGCAGAGGAAAAAAATGCTGATAGTTAAAACATTTTGTGAGAATGTATCTGTCTTGTATCCCCCAAAGTTACTAGATGTTAAGTAAATATATGCTCATTGTCAAAAGAAAAAAAATGTTGCTTTGGCAACTCTCTTATTAAAATGCATTTGTAACCCCCATCTGTCAAGAAAGTTTTGAAAAGTTTGTTTACTTTGGATAGCAGCCCTATCCTGAGTTACCCCAGCAAACAATGATAACAGTCTTCAGAAGTTGTGTGAAGAACAAGCCACTAGGGATCCATTTTTGTTTTAATTGGCACACACAAACACTTTTCTGGTCTGTCAAGAAGATCAAGCTAATATGCATGGAGGGTGTTATATTCTCAGCTTTTGGGAGTACTAAGGCTCCCTTTATTTAAGTAATTTAAATGATAGACTGCAAAAACTTTGCAAGTCAGAAAAACTGCTTTATATTTTCAATGGGAATATTTTTTTTAAAGAACAGACAACGTTGTGTGTATGTATGTATGTGTGTATGGATTGATAGATAGATAGATAGATAGATAGATAGATAGATAGATAGATAGATAGATAGATAGATAGATAGATAGATGTTGAACCTTACATTCTAATTAACCTGCTTCTTTTGTTGCTGTTTCTTCATTTTTTTAAAAAAGCATCCCAAAGTCTGGTGAATAAAAAGCTAAAACTACAAATTTTGCCAGCAATTTTGAAACTTTTTCTATTCTTAAAAAACAGCGAGGACATTTATAACCAGAAACTTATTGAATGCACTTTCTACTATTGCTGTGTATTCAATGTACAAAGGAAACCTGCATTTGAAAACAATGATTTTAGGAAAGCAAGCATATTACTTTAGGAAAAACAGGTACTACAGGCTGATCTCACATGGATTCAATATACAATGACTCTAGTTTAAACTCAAAAGAATGTTTCCTTAATAGAAAGTTAGTTACATCTTCAATATACATGTTCCTATAACAAGATCATTATACAGTTAGGAAGTAGAATTTGGCTTCATATGAAAATGAACATGTTTTAAATACTCCCTGCATATATCCAAAATATTCTGACTTTCTTATGTGGAAAATAAAAGAGGTAGTTACATTGTGTAAGGTGAAATCCTACATACACATGCATGGACATTGCCTGGACAGTCATCCTGGAATAGGAAATATACTTTCCGCTAACTGCACTGTGACAGACTCAAAAAGAATCTTTCCATTATAAATATAGTAAGTAGTTTATGATCTGAAATAAAGGCTCACTGCAAAATATAAAGGGCTGTGAAAAATTTCTTTCCAACACAATCCATTTACAAATGAAAAGTCCTCAATATCACAATAAATTAGTTTCCTATTTTTGGTTGTTAAAATTGTTGTTGGTCATCATGTTTCATACATTCATGCATTAAATAAATGTTATTAAACATCATGGTGTGGTCAAAAGTATACTTTTGTCATTTCCAGTTGTCTTTAAATACTGTATTAGCACAAGAAAAAAAAATAGTCTTGAATAGTTCCATTCAATTAAGCAGGAAAATCACAGAATTATTACACTGAGATTGTGATTTTGAAACCTGTTGAAATGCTTAACACATTTATAGTGATTGAAGTAAGCATTTTGCCTCCAAGAGAAAAAATATGATTGAACTAATGCTGGTTATTTTATGGCTTATTTTAAAGAACAGACAATGTTGTGTGTATGTATGTATGTATGTATGTATGTGTGTGTGTATGGATAGATAGATAGATAGATAGATAGATAGATAGATAGATAGATAGATAGATAGATAGATAGAATGTGGATTCCTCATCAAAATAACCTGAATGGAAGAAACTTCTTGGGTGAGAAGTGAAATGTTTTCAAAGAAAAAAACCCCCAAAGAAGTTCAGTTGCCTTTTGAAACAAACCTTAGGAATGGTTTATGGATAGTTTTTATTTTTTGATGTTTTGTTGTTATTAATTGCCCAAAGTCATCTGAATGGTCAATGTACCATTTTTTCAAAATAAATAAAAAATAAGCCCATGCAGATGATAGAAAAATCACACTCTATACTATATATGCAAAGAGAAGGGCTGAAAAAGAGGAGTACAGAGCAAAATTTGAAAGACTATCCTCAAGAAACATGATCAACATGGTGGCTCTTATTTTATTTTGATAATTCTGAACTTCAATTGTACATTTTGCCTAATGAATCAGATTTTATTACCTTGACAGCAAATATTGTATTTACATGCTGCCTTCTCCCTTTCTTTCTCGTTCTCCCCTCTTGTTTCATTTAAAAAAAATCATGATTTGTTCTATAAAATTTTCTACTACATTTTACGCAAGGCCTTGTGATACAATCAATTTACTAATCAACATATAAGCCTGGATATGAAATCTGCATTTTTTGGGGGAAAAATCACAGAAGCAGCTACGTTCTACTGTTGGGTTAGGCACAAGTGGAATAAAGAAGTTGAGCCCAGTTAAAAAGTCACCCCATTTCTAGACACCAGACCAGAAATGTTTATTAGCAAGCAGAAGACATTTATGTCAATGTTGGATGAAGCAGAGGATCCTCTGACTGGGCACTGAGACAGTGTATGCCAATTTTCACAGTTCTGTGAAATAAATCAGTTTTATGTTGTTCAGCTACTATTTCTTACTGTAATATGTAAAGACAAAAAATACAATTACTTATAAAACTAATGTATCTAATTATTATTATTTATTATTTATTTATTATTTAGATTTATATACCACCCTTTCCCGAAGGACTCAGGGCGGTTTACAGGATATTTAAAAGAAAATCAATACAAAAGTTAAAACAATTTAAAAAGATTAAATGAAACCCTGAGAGAAAATAAAAACCCCAGTTAAAATTAAAATTAAAAATTTTCAGCCTGGGCCAGAGAGCTCGAAGAGCCAGGTCTTCAGGTCCTGGCGGAATGAACGGAGATCGGGGGCAGTCCTAAGCTCCACGGGCAGCTGATTCCAAAGGGCAGGCGTGCCCACTGAGAAGGCCCTACCCCTGGGTGTTACCCGCCGGCAATCTTTAACCGGCGGCACCCTGAGAAGACCCTCCCTGTGGGAGCACACTGGATGAAGGGAGCTTGATGCTGGCAGCAGGTGTTCCCTCATATATCCCGGACCCTCACCATTTAGGGCTTTATAGGTCATCACCAGCACCTTGAATCTCACCTGAAGGGCAACCGGAAGCCAATGCAGCTCGTGGAGTAGAGGTGTTATATGGGAGTATCGGGAGACCCCCATCACAACTCACGCGGCCGCATTCTGCACCAGCTGAAGCCTCCGGTTGGTCCTCAAGGGCAGCCCCATGTAGAGAGTATTGCAGTAGTCTAAATGGGAGGTCACGAGCGCATGAGTGACTGTGCGTAGGGCATCTCGGTCCAGGTAGGGTCGTAACTGGCGCACCAGGCGAACCTGGGCAAAAGCCCAATCAAAATTGAGCCGTGAATCCAGGAGGACACCCAAGTTGTGAGCATCGTTAGAGATGGAATAGTCTGGTTGACCCAAGATGCCGGTATGCACAGCCACTCAGTCTTGGCAGGATTGAGACGAAGCCTGTTTCTCCCCATCCAGACCCGGATCGCTTCCAGGCAATGGGACATCACGGCAAGGGCATCTCTGGGTTGGTTCGGGGTGGAAAAAAAAAGTTGGGTATCATCAGCGTACTGATGATACCCCACCCCGAAACCATGAATGATCTCACCCAGCGGCTTCATATAGATGTTGAACAGGAGGGGCAAGAGAACTGACCCCTGAGGAACTCCACAAACGAGAGGCCTCGAGGCAGACCTCTGCCCTCCCATCAACACCGACTGCGAGCGGCCCAGGAGATAGGAGAACCACCGCAAAACAGTGCCTCCCACTCCCAACCCCCTGAGACACCACAGTAGGATACCATGGTCGATGGTATCGAAAGCCGCTGAGAGATCTAATAGGACTAGGACAGAGGAACAACCCCTGTCCCGAGCCCACCAGAGATCATTCACCAGCGCGACCAATGCCGTCTCCGTGCTGTGCCCAGGCCTGAAACCTGATTGGTATGGGTCCAGATAATCAGTTTCATCCAGGAACAGAGGAAGCTGATGCGCCACCACAGTCTCAACAACCTTCGCCAGAAAGCAAATGTTGGAGACCGGACAATAATTATTTAAAACAGCCGGGTCCAGGGCAGGCTTCTTGAGGAGGGGTCTCACCACTGCCTCCTTCAGGGAGGCGGAGAAGACACCCTCCTTCAAGGAAGCAGTTATTACTGCCTGGAACCAGCCTTGTGTCTCCTCCTGAGCCGCATAAACCAGCCAGGAGGGGCACGGGTCCAACAAACAAGTGGTGGAGCTCAGCCTCCTCATCATCCTGTCGACATCATCAGGGGAAACAGGATCGAACTCAGTCCAGATAACATGCTCAAGACCGTCCGATTCCTCCACGTCAGACTCCGCCCAGTCAGAGTCCAAATCGGCCTGGATCTGAGCGATTTTGTCCGTCAGATAATGACTAAACTCATCGGCCCGCCCCTGCAAGAGATCCTCCCTCACCTCCTGGTTAAGAAGGGAGGGAGTCACCCTAAACAGGGCGGCCGTGCGATTATCTGCAGACACGATGAGGGCAGCAAAGTAATTAGCCTTTGCCGTCCTCATCGCCACAAGATAAGATCTTATAAAGATTCTTAACTGCAATCGGTCAGATTTGGATCAGGTGGATCTCCAACAGCTCTCTAGACCCCGTCTCCAACGCTTCATCTCCCGGAGCTCCACAGAAAACCATGGAGCCCAACGGGATCTGCGCCGGGTCAGGGGTCACAAGGGTACAATACAGTCAAGTGCCTCAGCGGCCGCCCTATCCTAGGCATCAACCAAGGCATCAACTGGGCTGTGAGTGAGGGCGATGGGTATAGACCCAAGCGCCATCTGGAACCGTTCCGAGTCCATTAGGCGCCTGGGGCGGAACCACCTGTTCGGTTCCGCAGCCCAGCAGTTAGCTAATACTCCATTCACCAAGAAGGGAAACTTGCAGTTTTTGCTTTTTAGCCAAAATCACAAACATTTATCGGTTGTTTACATACTGATTTGGTGTGAGTCACACAGATAAAAACAAATGATAAGTCAAATGTGTGCATGCAATTGTGTTTGTAGTGGAAGAGCAGGCAGAGCTAGGGAGATGGAGTTAAGCATGTCATCAGTCTGGAGTCACTGCATTGCATAAGCACACTAAGTCCCACTCCTGCTGAATTCCATTGATCCTTATCTGATGCCAAATAATGCTGAACTTTAGCTGATCAGATTCTGTGTACGGGCTTGAATAAATCTTCAATGCTGCACCCTATGAATGATGCTGATTCTTTGAGCTTGATACTGAATATGTATATATTATTTTTTCAAAATCAGATGTTTATGAAGAGTCATATGGCTAAAATAAGGATAGCAGCTTGAATACCCTTCAGCTAAACTTGCTAAATGCTAATCCAGGTAAGAATGAAAAACAGGACATCTGTTTAGCTTGACTTATAATTTTAATACAGCTAACAAATAAATAGAGTTGCCAATACTTGACATTAAAATGTTAGGATTTGAACTGAAGCTTCAGAGAAATAATCTGGGAAAGGCAATTAAATGAAATCCAGAATAGGCTTTCAAGGTGGTACCAAAAGAAAAAGGCTATAAAATTTGTATCCAGCAAACAATACGGTCCTGTAAAAAAATACTGGCATTAACAATAGCTTTTTGGCAAAATGAAATAGAAACAGTGCAGCTATTGGCAAATGACTAGCAACCATATGAAGCAAAAATGTTTTTTTATTGTGCGGTCTTACAAACATTTCAGAATCTGCTATACTATTTTCAGTTGAAAAGCAATTCAGGCCAACACAAAGGTAATGAAATGAAAATGAGCAAGCATTTGAAATCACCACATTATTTCATTTGCAACGATATCACACATTAACCATGATGGGGGAAGGCAATAAGTATGATTTGATGTAGAGGTTATCTGCACTTGATTGAAAATGTAATATATTCAAACAAGGACACTTCAGCACAAGGATGGAAGATTGTTGGTTTGAAAGCAGGTCCAAATTCTTATGATCTCACCATATGTGTGTAAACACATAGTGAAGATATTGTGTAGGATCTCTGAACTCCAGAGCTGGTTTGAGCTGACTGAGAATGTATTTATTTCCATTACACTTGTTCCTTCATACAAGCAGGCCTAGAACAATCCATGCAAATCTATTTCTGGCTCAGTTGTAATATATCTGAAACCACTTTTTTTTTCTAAAAAAAGTTTGTTAAGAAAGGATATATTGCAGGTTTGTGCTGTGTACAAAAACATTCATATGTGAAAAAGGCACCCAAAATGCTTATTTTTCAACTTTTTGCAAATAACTTTCAAAGGGACATGGAAATGGGATGAATTTCCTAGGACAGAAAATGTTTGTAAAATTGGCAGATTTTTTTTTCACGTTTACTAAGAGTGGCACTAAAGAGAATTGTTTGCATCCATGTGCATCTGAAAAAGAGTAATTGGGTGGGAGCAAATGAAGAAATGCACATTATGAAGTCATGACACAAGACCATTCTCTGGGGCTGTGGATAATAACAGTGCATAATTAAATGGCAAAATTTGTTCTCTGACATCACAATGCACCTTGACAAAACCTCCATATTCTGATGTACATTCTTGATTACCCAATGGATTGTCCTAGACTACCTCAAGATTAAAAACATAAACATAAATCCAGATGTTACATTCTTTGTTTTCCTCTTTAATAGAAGTGAACAGGTTAGATTGCTTTGGTTTGATGTTCTTGGCTGAGCTGAAAAGGAAGAAAACACTGTGATCTAGATGACACAATCTCCCTCAACTTTTGCAGATATGAAGGGTACTGTTTTTCATGCAAGTGACACATTTCAGAAACTAATTAAGCACATTTCAGGTATGCTACTTTGGAAGCTATTTTAAATCATAGCTTTGTTACCATTTTGGTTTCATTTGTGTGACCAAATAATCATTTGGTTGACCAGGAAACTGGGACTGTACATCCTGTTTCAAATGTGACAATACAATTTAGTACTCTAAATTGTGGGATTATGGCTACATTCATAATCCTAATTTAATCCCAATTTGCTTCATTGTTGTGCAAATGCTAATTAGGCAAAAAAGGTATCTATTTATCTTTAGATAGGGACACGGTGGCTCAGTGGGTTAGGACGCTGAGCCTGTTGATCAGAAGGTCGGCAGTTTGGCGGGTCGAATCCCGAGTGCCGCGTAACAAAGTGAGCGCCTGTTACTCGTCCCAGCTTCTGCCAACCTAGCAGTTCGAAAGCATGTAAAAATGCAAATAGAAAAATAGGGACCACTCCGGTGGGAAGGTAACAGCGTTCCGTGCGCCTTTGGTGTCTAGTCATGCCAGCCACATGACCACGGAGATGTCCTCGGACAAGCGCTGACTCTTTGGCTTTGAAACGGAGATGAGCACCGGCCCCTAGAGTTGGAAACGACTAGCACGCATGTGAGGGGGAACCTTTACCTTTACTATATTAACATTATGCATTTTTAATATAGTTTGCCTCAATTTTATCCCAAGAACAGCGATATAAAAGCATTTTTAGCTAAGAAGTACAGTGCAAAGTTCACTGAAGTAAATATATCCATTATTTCAAAAGTTGTGCTCTGATCAGGTCAGTTCCTATTGAAAATTGCAAAGGTTAAATAATTCAAGCACATTTACTTCAAACCTGCAATTGTTAGAATGTTCTGTTACTTAGATATAGTAAACTCTTGTGTTACGTTTGCACCTACATATGTTCCTTGTCTCTAAAATAATTATATTTGAATACTTTAAAAATAAGAAATAAAATATTCCTGTTGACATGGGATATTTGCTTTGGGGGGGGGGCGGATATTCTCTGCTTATCAATCCGGCTTTTGACTAGAGAAGTGTCAATGATTTTCCACTGCAAACATAACCTGGTGAAATTAACATTTACATGAGATTCACAATAAAACAGCATGACTTTGACACAAGCCCACACTGAAATTATATAGCATATTTTTTCACTCTGTCTGGAAATAGAGCTAATGCACGCCTGAAAAGGTGTAAGTGTCAAACATAACATAAAAGAAAACTTGTAACTAAGCAGAATTATATGTCCTTGACATGTTTGTCAACCATAATTTCTTAAATATGGTCCTTATGATAGCAAAAGACAGGGATCTTCAAGCAACCTTAAAATATCGGCCAGAGTTTGTAAGTTTTTCAAAGAACTGGTAATTAGCACTATGGTTTCCTTATGCATTAATGGAAATCTGGCCTATTTTTATGTGAGAAGGGTGAAGTGGTAGTGAAGTACCATGGAAATATAACTTGAATGAGGTCATAGGTTAGTTTGCATAACTTATTTGCTAGTGCAATTTGAACATGTTACATATGAATTAAGATGGCTATGCATCCAAAAAGTAGAATATTCCTGAAAAGCATGTGAATGCCATCTAATGCTTAGGACAGAGGTCCCCAACCTTTTTGGGCACCAGGGACCGGTTCTGTGGAGAGAGGTTTTTCCACAGACTAGAGATTGCGTGGTTTTGTGTGCTGCCTGCATCTTGCAGATAGGGCTTTGTTTGTGTGGACCAGTTGCTGGCATGCTGCAGGCTGGTACTAGTCCATGGACCAGGGGTTGGGGATCCCTAGCTTAGGACCCCTGGGTGAGGGGACTAAAACATTAGATAGGAAAAGAGGAAGGAATCTTTTTTAAAAAGCATTTGATTAAGAGCTCTACTATCCTCTACTAGCCTTATTCTTATATAATTGTTATATAACATTTCATATAATGTGTCTATGTGTGTAGGGTATGTATGTGTATATGCATTATGTATGTATGTGTGTGTATGTGTATTCCAATTATATCAATTTTAAAAATCAAGTGGAATTTAATACTAGCTGAAACCTGTAGTTATGGTGGTGAAGTTGAACAATTTATGAATAGAATTGTACTTCTAAGACCCAGGTCTAAACCCTACAACTGCAGGGGTTGTCCTTTTTTCCACTTGCCAGATAATTGACAGATTCTTCCATTAGTCACAAGTAATGAAGTAATTATATTATTATTAGTATTATTAGCCTTCCTTTTAGCCAGAAGTTTTCCTTTGAATTACAGGTACCCCTCAATTTATGACCATTCATTTAACCACCTTTCAAAGTTATGATGTTGCTTGAAAAGTGACTGATAACTGGTCCTTGCACTTATAACTGTTGCAGCACCTCCATAGTCATATGATCGCAATTTGGGCATTTGGAAACTGACATATATTTATGACAGTTGCAGTGTCCTGCATCACATGATCACCATTAATAACTCCCCAGGGGGGTTTCTGACAAGCAAAGTCAATGGAAAAAGTCAGATTCACCAAAAAAAAAAAAACACATGTCACTTAACAACAGTGGCAAAAAGGTTGGAAAGTTGAGTATGATTCACTTAATGATGCATTGCTTATTGACAAAAGTTCCTGACCTATGGTGGATATAAGTCAAGTACTACCTGCAATTATTAGGGTATATTTTTGTAGTCAAACATGTTGAAAGATAGATAGATAGATAGATAGATAGATAGATAGATAGATAGATAGATAGATAGATAGATACAGGGCTTTTTTTCTCATAGAACGCTCAGAACGGAGTTCTGGTACCTTTTTTGGATGGAACCTTGTAGGATAGGCAAGGTGGGTTGTATGACATGTGTGAGTTCCGGCACCTTTTTCTTTTACAAAGAAAGCACTGGATAGATAGATAGATAGATAGATAGATAGATAGATAGATAGATAGATAGATAGATAGATAGATAGACAGTAGAGAGAGAGATAGAAGAAAGAAAGAAAGAAAGAAAGAAAGAAAGAAAGAAAGAAAGAAAGAAAGAAAGAAAGAAAGAAAGAAAGAAAGAAAGAAAGAAAGAAAGAAAGAAAGAAAGAAAGAAAGAAAGAAAGAAAGAAAGAAAGAAAGATATTTTATATGGTTCAATTGATTTCTGATTAGGCTTCATCAAGGCTTGAATTTGTCCTCATCAATCTTAAAACTGGCTGCCAGAACAGTTCAAATCTTTCATAGTCCCTGTTATTACTAGAAAGAAAACAGCGCTACTCAGCTGGAGTAGATGGAAATGACAGGTGGAATGGAAGAACATCTGCATACTGAAATAAAATAGGCCAAATATACAGAGAATATTCCCAATCACTTTTACACTGATAGTAATAACTATAGGCAACAGGATGAAACTTTGACATGTTCCATGAGTTCATGAATAGAAATGAAATCCCTCAATATTCTATTCTAGAACTTCTATAACATGATGTCTATGCTTTGAAAATTGCATTAAGTATCTTCGCCTACTTTCACCTGGTAGAAGTGTTATTGCAATTATTCTTGTTCAATAAAATCAAAGGATAGCGAAATTTCTGTCTGGGTTTAAGGACAGCGGAATTTCTTCTAAATGAAACTTAGATTAGCATCCAGTTTGGAGCTGTTACTGGGAATCTGGACAGCTTTAACTTGAAAAATCTAGAATCTTCTTCAGTACACTGCCTAAGATTCCCCTAAGAAGTCCATCTTTGTCTCTTTTTGTATATGGACATGATGACATCAGAAATAATTAGCCTCATAGTGTTCTAAAATGGGGGGGATTTCTGAAGTTAGAATTATTTCTTTTCTCTGGGGAGCCTGCAAATAAATAAATAATAAATAAATCCTATGGTCCCTGATTTTTAGGAAACACAAAGCTACCGCCTTAATTATGCCTATATAATATACTGTAGTTTATGAGTTTCTTTTTAGGCTTATTTACTTATTACATTTAGTAAATGTTTCCTGCTTAGTATTTATGTTTGTAAGACCATGGAAACCTTATTTTAAACACAAGGATAAACTATTAAATACTTTAAATGAACTATATCTTGCAATTTAGATGTTAAAAGTGTTGAATTTGGATCAAAGAAATCCAGATTCAAGGTCATCCTATGAAAACTTACTGTGTGACTTTGAGCTGGTTGGTAAGCTCAACTAATTTATTTATTGAATAAAATAAAATACAAAAGCTATCTTACCAGATTCTATTTTATTTTAAATATTTTATTTAGTTTTAAAAAATCATAAACAAAGCAAAACGATCTTTCATGGTAATTACCATGGGGAAAATGGATGAGGAAATGCAAAATACAGCTTCTGGAGTTCTTGAAATAAAGACAGAATTTATATTCAATAAATGTAACATAAATTGAACTAATTTTGAAATTCTAAAAAAGTATTTAAAATATAAACGCATTGAAAAATGTTGTTCTGAAACTTATTTTCAAGGCTTTACTATGATGGATTGTCCTCCAGTGTATGCAGCAATAAACAACTATTCCTTTTTAATAATTTGTTTTCGCTTAGTATATCTAATTAAACCAACCTCAGTTTTTTTCTACATGTGCCAAATCAAGTTTTGTACATTATTTGCTGATTTCTAATGTCTTCTCATTGATATTTTAATACCATTTGTTTACTTCTAGTGGTATAATAGCTTTGTGAAGGAGAGTTAAAAATATTACTTTTCATTACCACAATACCTTCCAGTAGTGGAATGTGAGAAAGGACTTTCACATGCCATTTCATACTTCTAAAATTTTAGAAATAAGGTAGGAGATTTGGGGAGGGCAATTTCAAGAGTAAGAGAGAATGATACACAAAACACGGAGTAAATGAATTGTTAAATTTATTTAATTGGCTGATATTTTTTTCTTTGCATAGAGTACAATAATTTTAGAAAAAAAACATGGATAATTCCTTTATAATAATATACTTTTTAAACATTATTTAACATTATTTCAAATACACTTGGTTGTAAATAATTATTAATCCCTTTAATAGTATATCCAGCATTTTATCAATGTTTTAAGCTTGGTAGCTAGATGCTTAGAATTACCAATATAATTAACTTCCTTCAGTAAACTTTTTCATTTGGAAAAGAATGTCTCTAGCATGCATTAACTTTAATTTTTAAGGGAGTACTTGCCTATTGCAAGAATACTAAGGAGTGAAACACACACATGCATTTGTGAACTTGATTAGTTTTTCTCAAGTATCTGTGGTGAATAACAGTTGTTTCACTGACGTGTCCCAAATTGAGTATTGAATTCCCACCTAGCCATACCACTTGGGAATATATTTGGTATCCTGCCTCCCTGGAAAATCCCTCATTCGAAGAAGAGGAGGAATTGCTGGATCAAGCCCCAAAATAATGTTCCAACTTGCATATTTTGGAAAACAAGCCAAATAGTTTTGTGAAAAATTCAAAATAATAGAAAATACCTACAGAGTCTCTCTTGAATCTAAAAGTTCAGGTCATGAGCTGTAGTGCGTCATATATATTTTTACAACCATGTAAGTAAATAATACAAATGTATCTTTTTTTTAATGTGTTGCTTGGAGATCCAAATATATACAGAATTCTTTGATTATTTAATTTAGGAGTAAGTGCTGAATGAAAGCTGGAGGCTCCATAGCATCACAGCTATCAGAATGCCAGATTGCAAGGAGACATTTAAGCAGGAGAGTTGTACTGTCTGCAGAAAGTTTAAACTGTGTGCACAAATACATGTGACTGCACTTATATCATATATGTGCTGTTTAGGATGTACAACATAGCCCCTGACTCATGTGAAGAGCTTACCAGTAAGTTGGGTATTTGAAGAGTGCCATGGATATTTAGCTTTAAACAAAAGTCATGTATGCATAAATGTATTATTGATAAATGTCTCTTATAGGCACATACTCTCAT
Source organism: Vipera ursinii (assembly GCF_947247035.1). Lineage (NCBI taxonomy): Eukaryota > Metazoa > Chordata > Lepidosauria > Squamata > Viperidae > Vipera > Vipera ursinii. Next base: position 140,621,464 of record NC_139512.1, on the reverse strand, counting down.
ACACAATTGTCAATTATTCCATGACACTTGTAAAGTACCAACCTTTTGGTTCTGAGGCGAATAAACTTTATGTGTGTATGTTTGTGCATGCCTATTTTTTAATATTATAATAATACTACATGGCAGGCAAAAATATAATGAAAATGATAATTTGCCAAAAAGATTTAAAAAACACTGAGGTGTTACCTATCAAAAGTTCTCCTTCTGTCTGTGATACAGCACAGATTGCAATCGTGACAGTAAATCTGGTGCTATTGTTAATGCCATGGCACTTTGGTTTTTGGCTTGCTTCAGCCCAATCTGTGACATGCTTGTGAATATCTTTCTTCTGTTCTGTCTGTATGGCATATGGATTTCTGGGATATAACGTCAGACCTATCCCCATAACAAGTGTTCAGAGCACCTTATCATTTTTAAAAGCCAATTACTCAAAAAGACAAATGTGAAATGTTTCACATTTAATGATAAGAAAATCTGCAAAACAAATGCAATTTTGCTACATCTTGGGGGGGAAAAGTTTAGTTTAACTGTAAATATTGCAATGGAGTCTTTAGCAATACACATGATGGGTAGGGACCAGCTCATATTATGCATATTTGTACATGACTGTCACTTAAATTTGCAGCATTTTTCATAGTGGTTTGTTTGAAATAAATAGAAAGAAAATAAGGCACAAATGACTGAAATAGAAGCCTGCAAAAATGTCATTGCTCACGTCGAGCATTGGACACTTAAAAAAAAAATATTTTGAAAGTCTCACCCAAAAATATGAAAACTGCATATGTCTACAGAGGTAGAGGTCAGTAATGAAACAATTAACAGCAAAAATACGAAACCATTTCCTAGAAATATTTGTCAATATATAAACAATGTTTGGTACCACACATAAGTTCTCTATGAAGCCTGGATAAGTAGCCGTATGTCCTATTCCCAAACTGAAATTGTGTCAGTCGAAATACCTAAAGACATAGTTTTAAAACAGGATTTTGCAGGGACTGGATGGGCTAAAACTATGACTCTTTTTGATACAGTAAGAAATAAATGCATATAGAAATGTTAAATCTAAAAGTCTAATCACTAATGGCACATATATAGTATTTGTTATGTATGTTCATATTATATGCATGTTCAAGGCATTAATGGAAGTTTTTCAGTTCAGATTCATTCATACCAATATATGAAGTAAATATGCACTTGTTTGCACATGTTACATTTATGCTGAAAGATTATTCTCATGATGTGAAAACACACAATGCAACCTCTGTTTGCTAACTGCAGTTCTACATAGTTTTATAATAATTCTAGTTTAAAGCATATTTTTTACAATCCATAAGAGAATGGGAAAAGAACCAAGAAAGTATGCATATCCATTATAGAGTATGCATTTTTAACATGTCAATAATCCGATATATTAGAAAGAACTCCCTTTTAACTCAATGGATTTATTTTCAAGTATATAGAGAGAAAGGGGATCAAACAGCACACAATATTATTTGAGTCATATGAGATTGGCAGCTATATATTAAACAAATAATGCATACATAAATTTTGATATGTCCATATAGATCACAGATTCGAAAAACACTTCCTTAAAAAAAACTAAGGAAACTCTGATATGTATATAACTTAGTGGCTTGAAATGTCATCTATTTCACCTTATTACAGCATTTCTTCTTTTGAACTGCATTAGCCAATCAACACATACTTGCAAAAAACCCCATACATAATGCTTATAGCATAAGCTTCTCAGCTATCAAGCCATCCAGTTAACAGCTGAGTGCACTTTTGTGGTATTTTTGTAATCCAGCTCAGCTGCAAAACCTCAATTCACAAATTAAAATTTAGTAAGATAAAAAAAAAAGGTAGGGCACAAGCAGAGGATAATGTGTTTATTTTAACTGCTGTGTTATTCTGTCTTTTTAGGAAGGTCAACTACATCTGTGGTGGACTTGAAGTCTGAATGTGCTAAACTAATACCTGATTTGGGAAATGAATTGTTTTACTTCTAATCCGCAACCAAGCTGCAATAATACATTCCAATATTTTCTGATGATTTTCAAACATGCTCCTAAAGCCACAATGAAATTTATCAACAAAAAAACAAACAAACAATTCCCCCAATCTCTGAACTATTTCACAGCCACAATCAAAATGCATAATAACAATTATTTTTCAGGTGGCATTCAATCATAAATGCAATCGTTAAAAATAAAATGTACAAAAGCATGCAGGAATTATCCCTGCTATGCCAGAGCAAGGAGGATGGATTGACTATGAAAAAAAATACATAAGAACAGTCAAGATTTTTTTAAAAAAAAATAGTTCAAAGTGGCAATATTTAGGTAAATTGATTCAATTTCATTTATTTACTGAGACTGCTTTATTTCATTTCACTTATTACATTCTAGACTATATTTTTTCAACATTCTGCTCCTCCCTGACCATTTTTTTTAAAAAAAAACACAAATTGAAATGAAATATAGCATTCCTGAGTTCGCCTGGATTTCTTTTAACATTTTCTCATATCATTTGCAGGTTAGAAAGCCTGTAATAAACCTCTTTCTGTCACTGAAGAAGGATTTCAAAGTTTCAGAGAGAATATACAAGAAATTCAGATGGTTCCTGGTTTGAATCTGACATGAAATATACAGTGGAGATTAGAAAAGTGTCAGTGTTATTTTATTTAGTGCAATACATTAAAATAAAACTGGTACAGGGGACATGGAGACAAACATGAGAGAAGCATTTGGACCAAGATTTATCTCTTGATTTAGTTCTTTAACATGTTACTTTTCTGGGCACTCGTCAAAGAATTTCTCTCAATCAAAGTTCTCCTTTACAGAATAATCCTCCTCTCCCCCCACCACATCCAATTCACTTTATGCTTCATCTGAAAAGGTTTAATCACAGCTTGTACACATCTTCTTTGAAAAAAAAATGCTACATGGGTGTGCAGGAAGGAAGGAAGGAGTAATAACCAGGCAGAAAATCATTACAACAGATGCTGACTTTGGCGATCCCATTTACACATTAACAATCTGATAGGGGGGGGAAATCTAGGCAGTACCTGTGTTAACTGGAGTGTCAGTTGGTCATTAGGCAACAGCGAAGAAAGGGAAGCAGAACATGATTTTGATAATGGCTTCAATCTCTCTCTTCCCCCCCCCTCCACCCCGGCCTCCATCACACCTGCTATTCTACTATTTCTTTCAGCTACATTTCAAAACAGTACAGTTGGGCTCTCCTTGCCAACCTGGGAATGGCATAAGCCTGATAACAGAACAAAATGTGAGGAGGTCCTTCTGTCTTTAACGCCTGTTCTCCAGTGAATCAGCCTCCAATTAATCTGTTTCTTCAGTAGGAGTTTAATAATAATAATAATAAAAAGTCAAGTACACACATGTTCAGTCCTGTTTAGCAATAAAGCTGCGTTAACGTTATCTGCCTAGCCAGGTCAAAAAAATTGTATGTAATTAAATGCCAAAAAAACCCACTTTAAAATTATTAGGGAGGGTTTTTTTAAGTCTTTTGTGGGGTATGTAATTGAATATGAAAGGCAGGATGGCTTAAATGCAAAATAGAATAACGAGGAGAATTATGTCACTTTTTATTACATATTTTTTAAAAAGTTTGTTTCATAGCCAAGTGACACATTAAAAAACTTCAAGTTATTAGACATGCTAGTTTGCATTTTTATGAACAGCAAATGCAACAACCTAGATTTTATATCTCTGTCATAGAATAAAAACTGAGAAGGCTGCACGCATCTCAAATATCCTCACTGTCATTTAGGTGCCTCCCACAATACCAAGTGCTCCTAGCAAGAATACGGTATATTTTATTTCAAATTGTGCTGAAGAATAGTTTTGAAATTAATTCTACATTTTTGTACATAAGAATGTTTTAGTACTGGTACTGGAGCATATCAGTATTAAATCAGATTTCATGATGTCCTTTCCAAAGGTAAAAACTGACAATGTGTTGTGTGATATTGTTTTCAGTAAAACAATGGGTTAAAATTAATCCAAAGTATTTTTTTCCAGGAAGAATGGAAATGGTATACTATTATGGTGGATATTGAAGAACCAGAATTTATTACAGTTATAACCATGCCACTAATATACCCCAAAACCTGCAGGCATAGCATCAGTGAATGAAAACGTCTGATACTATGATTGCATATAAATTGATATATATCTCATTGATTAGCTATAGAGTTCAGTGGATGGACTTGGGCCAATAATTCTGCAGATTTGGATATAGTTCACTTATCAGCCATAGAATTCAGTGGACAGACGTGGGCCAATAATTCTCCAATCTGAGATATAATTCACTAATCTGCCAGAGTTCAATGGATAACCTCAGGCCAATAATTCTCCAAGTATAGTCTACTTGTCTGAGGTATTATGAATATAAAATTGGTTAAAAGGAATTCCACAAATTTGTGGAACATACTGATAGTTAATATAGCCAGGATTGTTTTAGCACAGTTTTATGCACTTGCTAAAATACTGAAAGATAAACTAATCACACCAACTGATTTCACTCAATATGCTAAGTTAAAATTTATTTATTATTTATTTGGATGTAAAATGTAGTTGGATGTAGTCTGGATTTGTGGAAAGAAATCCTGTAGTATTTTAGTACACTTAGTAAAATTTATTTTTATTTATTTTATTTTTATTACATTTATATCCCTCCCTTCTCCGAAGACTCAGGGCGGCTTACAAGCTTAGCAGTGGAGTTAGGAGTTGGGGCAAATATGGAGTTAGGTTGGGGCAAATAACTAAAAAATGTCATGTTTTAAATTTCTGCACATATGGTCAGATTTGTTTTGAACTAAGGGACCATAAGACAGTTAAGTAGCTTGTATATATACACTGTATGTGAAGACTAAGTATTTTTATTCTTTATTTTGACTTTTTTTCAGACATATCTCAATATAGTAATAATAATGACCTCAATACAATAATATAACAAAGCATAATTACACACATACCAAGTCTGGACATAACAAACATTCATTCTCATAGCAGAACAAGCTCAGTAACCACTTTGACCTGGTGCTCAGGAGAAAAGCTTTGTTTTCAAAGCTCTATGAAAGACTAATAGGGTCAATACCATCTGAACCTCAAGTGGGAATGTGTTTGAAAGGGCAAGTGCAGCAACAGGAAAAGCAAGTCTTATAGGTCCAATTAAATTACACTAATTCAGAGAGAGGAAATGGAACATGCATAAACTCTGAAACCTAGTAAAATAGGTAAAATGTAATCAGAGATGGGTGGTTCTGAAAATAACCCACCCCTGTGACACATAAGACTTTACGGGTAATAAACAGGACTTTGCACTGCATTGAAAGCCCACCAGGAACTATCACAGCTTGTGAAGTAGTGGTCTTACATAGAGATAGTAAGCTGGTAAGAATACTGCTGTACTTTGGAACAAATGCAGTTTCTGGGTGGTCTTCAAAGAGCCCCACACACAGAGTGTTGTAGAAATCCAACTAAGGAACAAAAGAATGGATTCTCCCAATGAGAAATAGGAAAAGTCAGCACAAGAAATGGATGTGGTTGTCTCCTGCCTATCAAGCGGGAGTTTTAAGTCCAGGAGGATCCCAAATTTTGAATTGGCTATGAGTGGGAAGATCCTGGGTAAGCAAAAGCCAGAGCTACTCAGTTTGCTAGAGTTAAGTCAAAGCCTGTTATTTCCCATCTAGACCTACATAGCTTTCAGACAAAGAGAAAGTATCACATCAGCAATTTTCAGCCCAGTGCTGACAAATGACTTCATCCTTCATGTAGATGTTAAATAAAAGTGGGAAGAAAGTAGAATTCTGAGGCACTCTACAAAGCAGGACTCTAGGGCTATGTTTCTCTCTTCCCACTAACATGGACTGATCCAGTCCTGGAAAAAGGAGAAAACAACTGTAACATCATGCTTGGATGGTTTCTTGAGGAGGAGAGAGACCATAGTCTTTTTCAGAGCTGATGGAATTATCTTCTCTCTCAATGATACCTCCACTGCCACATAGATCCAACTGTACATAATGTCCTCAGAGGTACAGTACAGAGGTCTGTGCATCTCAAGTATCCTTACTGTCATTTACATGTCTTACATGCCTAAGAGTAGCAAGTGCTCTTAGCAGGAATATATATTTATTTCAAGTTGTTTTGAAGAATATTTTTGAAATTAATTTTATATTTTGTGTATATTTTTTTAATACCATATCATATGAGACCCAGATTTCACAATGTCCTTTGCAAAGGTAAAATATTTTTGTGATATTTGCAATATCTGTGTTGTGTGATATTGTTTTCAGCATAATCATGGGCTAAAATTCTGCTGAACTCATTCTTGTTACATCTCACTAGTGCTGAACATTAGCCAAAATCAGTGGTGGGACTCAAATATGTGAACAACCGGTTCTGTGTGGATGCCGCTTCCGGAAGGCCATTCTAGGCCTGGGCAACAAAAAATTAGCTACTGGTTCTGCCAAAGTGGTGCGAACTGGCTGAATCCCACCACTGGCCAACATCAACCAGGAAGCACGGACCTTTGTTTAAATTTAATCTGTCTATCTATATTCATTCATTCATTCAATCAATCAATCAATTCAATTTAATTCAATTAGTGGTGGGATTCAGCTGATTTGCACCACTTTGGCAGAATGTCCAGGTCCAGAATGGACTTCCAGAAGTGGCATCCACACAGAGAATTGGTTATTCACATATTTGAATCTCACCACTGAATTCAATTCAATTTAGGCCCATATTCCAGAATCACAAAAGTGTAAATCTCTATCTTTACTGGCCTCTAGGGGAATAAGTTATAGTAAATTTTAGTTGCTTGTGAGGAAAAACCTTTCATAGGTATCAAATATAAATTATAATTGCAGTGCAGTTAGTTGTGAGGATAACATCTTTAATCGATCATTAGACTTAATTTATTATAAATGGGAATTCACAAACAAAAAATTAATACTTTAGCCACATATGCATCAAGTGTAGGATTAAACCATTCAAAACACAGTTCACAACCTTGTTATGATTTTCTATAAGCAAGAGGAAGATTCAAAAAAATCTGTCTCTTTCATGTTTCAAAGAGGTTTCTTGGTGGAAAAGTCTCTTTTAGTGGCGCCCGACCTGCGCTCCCGACCTGCGCTCCTTCCGGCGCGATCTAAAGACTTATCTCTTCGAACAAGCTGGCCTGGCCTGATGGGATGGGGTTGGGTTTTATTACTTTTAATGTGTTTTAACCTATTGTAAGAGCTGTGGGCATTTTGTTTAATCTCTTTTAATTTTTGTATTTTGTCTTTTAACATGTACTGCCCTGTTCACCGCCCTGAGTCCTTCGGGAGAAGGGCGGTATACAAATAAAATTAATAATAATATATAATAATAGTGGCCAGAATAATCTGAGAACCCAAAGCATCCACTGAAAAAAGAAGCAGAAATATTTTCACCTCCCAAAGGGCACCCCAGCTGTGCCAAAAGAGGTCTAGTAATCTTTCTCCTTCTTTCATGACTATTCCATAAATATATACTTTACAAAATATGGTAAATGTTCACCATATACTTTAGTACCATATTTAAAGATTAATTTTTATGACTTCATACCTACAGTTAAGTTTAGAATATACAGACAGTCCTCACTTATCGACCACAATTCCAATGCTAAGTGTGGGGACAGATTGTTAATTGAAATGTCATGTGATTGCACTGATTGCACTGACTGACAACATCAGTTCCATCACTTCTGGTTGCAATTGGTTAATGAACCTCTGCAAGTTGTTAAACATGACATCAGCTGATTCTGGCTTGTGACGTCCTGCTGGCTTCCCCAATGAATTTGCTTGTCAGACTACAGCTGTGAAGGTTGCAAATGGCAATTACATAACCACTGAATACTGCAAACCTTGTAAATACATGCTGGTTGCCAAGCACCCAAATTGTGATCATATGACGATTGGTATGCTGTGATGACCACAACTTAAAGGACTGGTTGTAAGTTCTATTTTCAGCACCATCATAAACTTGAATGCTTTCTGAATGAGTGGTCAGTAAGCAAGGACTACTTGAATATAATTTTTAAGGCAATGGATGCAGTGATGGGCTCAAATATGTGAACAACCGGTTCTCTGTGGGATGCCGCTTCTGGAAGTCCATTCTGGAACTGGGCAACAAAAAATTAGCTAGGGGTTCTGCCGAAGTGGTGCAAACTGGCTGAATCCCACCACTAAAGGGATGTCATTCTTTCGTTAACTACATGTGTGTTTTTTTACATGCAAATCTGGTATCTGTATCTGCTTTGGTGGAAACAGGAAATCTTTTTCTTGTTTTCCTTTTTGTGTTCTAAAGTGGCTATAACATTAGACTTTTCTGTCATCACCAGGTATTGATATATGGAATGACCAAATAAAATGATATGTTTTAAATTTATATAAGAACAATTTTTATGTTTAAGTAATAAAGATGGGATTAAAAATAATCTAATAGTAAGAGCCATTTCTTAAGGAGTCATTTGTTTGTTGTTGTTTATGCAAATAAAAATTTAAATATGCATTTGGAAGGCATTTTCCCATAAAATGTATTTCTAAATTTATTTGCTTTTCAACTATATGTCTGTCTGTCTGTCTGTCTGTCTGTATATGTGTCAGGATTGATCTATTTAATTATCTAGATAAACTTATAGATATATATTAAATACTGTTATAAAGCCATACTATAAAAGCAAATACTGTATATCCATATGTACTGTATGTATCTAGCGATCTGTGAGAAACATATTGCAATATTTGGAGAATTGCAAATTCTCACCTGATACAAATATTTATTTAGGATCAGGCTAGTTTGTATTAAAATTTGACAAAAAAACAACAACAACATTTGTCCAAGATCCTGAGTTGTTAGTTTGGACTGCATAGCTATGACCTCTATAGCAACAACTAGTGGCAAAATACAAACTGGCATTCCTAGAAAAACAGCTGGTCGTTCATAAATTTCTGAATACAGAAGCGTACAGCACAACAAAAGCACGCAAGATTATGCATTAAATGAACCTTAATACATAACATTATATCAATAATAAAATACACTGTTTATGTTACTTTGGATATTCAGCGAAAATATGAGCGTGCAAGGGTGAATTTAAAACAATGGTGGAAAAGGTTCTATTCTTAAACAGAACACAATCGGCTCACTCAATTTGAAGTGGCATTTGGTTTGACAGAAATCAGCATGGAGCCACAAACAAATTATGGTATTTAAAATAAATAAATACATTGTATTTGCTTATTTATTTAACATGTGGTCTTGCAACAGTTCTGTTTGGGGAAATATTAGCTCTCAGTTGTTGGCAGGGGAAAGGGAGATACTAACCACTCCCCCCCCTCCCCGCATATACACAAACCCCAAATCTGCATATCTATTTAGTGTTATACAGCATCACTGAAGTTTTGGAAAGCACCTTAGCCCTGTAGCTTAACCAACAGAGATTGATTATGGACGTTGTCCTCTAAAACCTCTAGAAATCTCTCCAAGATAACATGATAGAAGTAATAAAGACACAGCTGCTCAGATGTTACTTCACCCTAACATATGGGGCATAGTTCTCAGGCTTCTGTAATCCATTTTCATCCCTGTCCTGCTGTTATGACCACTGGCAGAATAAAAGCTAAATTGACAAAAAAGAAAACACTCCAGTTTCTTACTAATCCCAGGTAATATCTCTGGGAAATAGGAGCTTTAAAAGGGGGCAGAATACACACACAAAGAGATCAATTTCTCTTAAAAATATTTCAGTGAATTATTTGATTTCCACTGATATGTAGAGTATATCAACTATTTTGATAATAAAAATAATTGAGAATTGATGCTAATTGATGCCTTTTAAAAGCAAAGAAACATCAATATTTATTATATCAGTAGACTTGTTCTTAGTAAGCAATATTTTTTACATTTTCATCTGATGACGTTATTGCAAAAAGAGAAATGACTGGCAGATATTGAGATGTCTTAGGTGAATCTTATATCATCAAAAAAGAAAATATTTCCAAGCCAAGTGGATGATACAGCAAATTAATCAGTCTTAAAAAATGCTATATTGTATAGATTTTTTGGAAATCTAATGCAATAACATTATAATGTAGCAGCTGTTCAGTTAAACTGACATATCTATCAATAGCTTAAGAATATGGTCTTGAAGGTACCAAAATGGAACTTGTATGCAACCTAAAATATGAGTTAGAAAGCGTGATGCAGTTATAAAAAGAAATAAAACAAAACATACTTTTGTTTCGATTTTTCAGTGCTAAGGATGACATGGCAATCATCCAGTTAGGATAGTTAGGATAGATGTGGAAAAGAAAACTCTACAGCTCTTTTAGAAACTAAAATTTTTACTTTGTTTACAAAATCAAATGCTTCAGTACTACTGCCCAGCTACTTAAATTACTAGTATTATAAACTTAGGTTTAAGTATAGAAAGTGATATGTTCTATTTATATTCTGAAGATACTGCTTCTTTAAAAACAGTCAAAGTGTTGCTATTGTAAACCACCCAAAATTGAAATGTACATTTGTTTTCTTCATTATGTACATGTTCAAACCAGGTAAACAGAAGGGCTAAAAGTGAAAATAAACCCTTCTTGTTTGTACACTATTATTTATGGAATGCCATTTTTAGGTACTCTTCAGGGAAATCTACCTATAGATATATATTTTGAAATCGCAGCTCTTCTTTGATGCATATTCATAGTTTTGAAGTCAATTTGAAATTAAGTGTCCCCTCTACACTGCAATAATAGACTTTATGTTTCCTATATTATTTATTACTAGAATTTAATTGTTATCGTCCCCCCTTTTTCTTTTTATATTTGAAGAATGTTTGTTTTAGGAAAACATTAACTCCATAATAATAAATCTCAAAAAACTCAAGAATCAATTAAATAGAGTATAACAGAAAAAATGATCATAGTAAATTAAAAAAATAAATGCAGCTTGTTTTCTGTAGGGAAAGAAGACTCGTTTGAGAAAGGGACATCTGGAGTTCCGGGCAGTGAGTTTTCTGTGTTGGTATGTGAACTTTACTTTAGGATTAGATCAAAATGGCAGCTTTATGAAAATCTAAACCACCCATCAGTCACTGAACAGGAGGCAGTCTCCCGGGTAAAAAGTTTCCTAAAATTGCAAGATGTCATAATGTAACTATTTTCACTTTTAATACTGTTATAGATTACCTTTGCTTGATTTATGCAATTTATTCAAGGAAATAATTTAAATAGGCAAGTCCAATTCCATCCATCCAAAAAGTTAAGTTCCCTTGATCAGTACAGTAATACAATACAATAATTATTCTCAAGTTAAGAGTTCATAATATTCCATTACTAAAAAGATTATCTCAGAAAATTCTAATTGTGGCTTTCTTTAAAAAAATGTAGGTGTCCATTCTACCAGTTGAAATAAGAATACTTGGAATGAGATTATATTTAGAGTGATTGCTCAGAAAGCTTTATGCCTGATGCAGTGATAATTATACAAGTCAACATAATTTTACGGCATCTAGGTTTACTCATATTGCTTCCTATACTATAGTAACCTTGTTCAGCCTAAGGCTTGGACATAGTCCAATGGCTTGAGGCAAAGTACTCCAACTATGACATAATTGCAACTTCCTGAGAATTTGAGCAAGGAGGGAGACTGCCAGGAATCAGCATTTTCCCAAGCACAAAAAGAAACAATAAAACCCAAAGGGGATGTTATCCTGTAAAATATGGAAATATCCATACCATATTGTAGGTACTGTGTCTGCAGCATGCTGCTTTGTAGGGAAATGCAAGGGATGGAGAAAATCAAGGTGAGCAGCAGGATTTGCTTTTTTTTTTACTGAGAAATTACTGATGGTTTCTTACTTCCCTACTTCAGGCATGATATGCAAATATCTAGCTCTCTGGAAAAGAATCTAATGTTGAGAAAAATGGAAGGAAAAGAAAAACAGAGTGACCAGCAGTAAGATGAATGGACCCAGTTCCAGTAGCAATGAATACACCATTAGAGATTTGAAAGAACAGGATTGATTGTCACAGAGAAGATCTATTTATGTGGTTGCTAGGGGTAAAGAATGACTTGATGGCACGTAATCAATCAATCGTCAGTGAATCTAAATAGTTATTTAAAGGCAAAGATAGGAATTCACTATAGTTCTGTAACTTGGTTCTGTAGTTACACAATGTGTAACCTTCTATATTGCAAATATATGCTCAATTATAAAATCCCAGGTAAGATCTTCCAGAGCAGGGATGGGAGAACCTCTGGCTCATCAGTTGGCGTAAGAATGGGAAGGCTTTTCATAACAGCTAGAGGATCACAGGTTTCCTATTTGTATAGTGATAATGTACACAACCACACTGAGGGTCAAACCTAATTTGCTTACACAGACAAATCTGCTGAGAAATGAAAATCTATATTAAATATGTTTTCTTTGTTCCTTTGGTTGCATAATATTCAATGGCAAAAGACTCGACTGCCACTATGCGCCCCTGGAGGGGCTTTCTTCACACTCCGCCCCAGAGACCACCTGCCCGGCAGCAGCCTCCTCCTCCTCCTCCACCAACTCTCCCGTGGCTTGTGCTGTGACCAGGCAGTACAAGCCTCTCCCGCCACCTCTCTTCACCAGCCCTCCATCGCCACCCCTGGAGAGAACGGAGATTGGGATGTAGAGCGGCTCTGTGCAGTGAGGCAGAGCAGAGAAGAGCACTTGCTTGCTGCCTTGCATCACTCTGTGTCTCCCTTCTCTGTTCTTGAAATGGCAGCTCTGTTTCCTGCCGCTTCTTCTGGTGCTGCTACAGAGCATGGAACACCATCACCCAGCTCCTCCCTTTTCCCAAAAGCAAAAATATTTCTTCACTAACCTGCTTTCCAGCTCTGGCATGTTCTCTCCTGCTGCAGGGAAACGGAGTTTGTGGGACTAAAAAAATTCAGTCAGGCCTTCCAACTTTGCTCTCCTTTCCATTCTCAATTCTCTCCAGTGGTGGTGATGGAGGGCTGGTGGCGGGGGAGGCTTGTGCCACCCGGTCATGGTGCAAGTCACGGGAATGTTGGCGGAGGAGAAGGTGGCGGCTGCCTCCAGGCAGGTGATCTGTGGGGCGGAGCATGAAGAAAGCCCCTCCAGTGGTGCACAGCGGCAGCAGAGCCTTTTGCCATCACTCCCCCCTGGCTCTGAAACAATGAAGGGGGACCAGGCCTACCCCACCCACCCTCCATACGGTAACATGGCAGTCCGGCCGGAGGGGAGTGAAAGGGAACAAGGAATGGTCTGGCTCGGGTGACCCTGAAGGAAGCGGGTGTGGGGCCCATGGCGCAGCTCCATCCCCTCCCCCACTTGCCTCACCTCATCGTGACGGCAGCGGTGCAATGTGCCACACAGCCTCCTGCCGCGAGTGGCCTTAGCAGAAGTGGGCCAGCAGCCATTTGGGCTCCTGCTGGATGGGGCTGTTGGTGCCACTGCTGTGAGGCAAGGCAGATGTGGAAAATATAAGACACCACCCGAAAGTAAGACCTAATGCCTCTTTTGGAGGCAAAAATAATATAAGACCAGGTCTTACTTTCGGGGAAACACAGTAGATATTTCTAAGGTTGTATGCATTTCCTTTGACATTTTACTTTCTCACAAAGTGCAAAGATAGCAACTTCATATAAATGTAGCATTTGCAATGACAGTTAATAAAAAATGAAGTACAAGTAGTAAATAATATTGCATGCATCTGAATGAAGCAGTGTTCACATAGATAATTAAATATCCAGAAATGCTACATTTTAGCATGAAATTTCACTTTTGATGCGGCATTATCATCACAGATTCTGCTAAGTCACATTCTTATACTCATCTCTCCAACTCAACGCTTTACTTTTTAAAATTTTGCTCAAAACTCCAAAGCTACCTATGACTATTATTTCCTAGGTGACAAATAATCAGATGAATGAGTTTTCTTTATAGGAACTATTCTACTTTATTATCTTAATAGAATGAAGAAATTCTGCAGGGGTTCCTAACCAAAGGATAAAGATGGGCCTGAACAGTATTACACTCTACATAATTATCCTAATTCAGCAACAACAACCCCCCCGCTGCCAAAAATAGGATTTATTCTTTACTATTTTAATGTTTTTCCTTATTTTAACTGTTTTATAGTTTTAGAATTCTAAGCTGCCCAGAGTCACTTGGTTGAGATGGGTAGCTGTAGAAAACAAACAAACAGATAAATAAATCTGAAAAGAAAACAGCCTACTGAGAATCAATTACATTTTTGTACAGGAGAGAATTTAGGCCATGGACTGCCTAAGCAGGTTTGAAGTAAAAAGACCTAGTCGTGTAATAACTTTTATCCACAGTATTGATTCACAGAGTGAGGGTGCCTTGGGCCAGATGAGTTTCTGATGGACTTCCATGCCCCTGGTACCCCTATGTTTTGCAAACACAACCTTCATATCAACTCACATTTGAGAGGCCCAGAAAATTCCACAATAGTATCCCTGCAGGCGCTAAGTACACTGGAAGGCAACAAGTTGCTATTAGCATCCCTTTTTACCTCCTCAACTAGTAAAATCAATCAATATGGCTTTAGAAGTTGATAAAAGAAGGGCCTTGGGAGAAAATCATCCTGCCTGCAAAGGACCACATAAAGATCTTTTCTCTCTCCAATGGTGTGTATCACAGACAGAGACCCATATACAGATTTGGCTTGATTATTAAGCTCTGCACAAGGCCAGGGGTCTAGTTTTGTGCTCTCCCCTTCTCCTCCTTGTCATACAGCAAGAAAGGCATGTCAGGATTGGGGAAAAAATAATGTTTTCAAAGCCATCCAAAGCTATGCATTTCCAACAAAGCATTTCAGTCATCTTTGTCACTTTGGCAATCCTAATTGCATCTCGCAACCACAGGTGATGTCTTCATATCGTGCAGTTCCCTGATTCCCACTGGGCCAATGAAACAGGCCTCCCTGTGAGGCCTGTTAGCACAGATCAGGTGGTAATATGGAGGGACAGATGAGCTTTTGCTGACAGATGGCAGGATGACCTGGAAAACCTGCCCCCTTTTCTGGGATCAGGCAGCAGCTGACAGGTATTATTTCATTAAAAAAAAAAGTCTAAAAGGAATCGCCAGGGTCTTCGCATTAATCTGAGGCTGCAACCAGCCATGTAACGTTTATGTCAGAACAAATCTGTCTCTATGCAGGAGACGGAAAGTGGTTTTTGATGAAGTTGTTCATAAATTTTAATATAATGTGCCTGATGGTGTCAGATAGAGTCTCATGTCTCTTTTATTTTTAAAAGCTCAAGTGAAACCTGGAAATGTTCAATCTGCAACAAGCTACTTTTAACTCAAAACTGAGCCAAGGATACCTTAAGTGTACTTGGCCTTTTTTTCAAGAAGGAATCTGCCTGTTTTCACATGGAAATGACCACTATTGCAGGATGCTCACTTAAGTAGGAGCAGCAAATTGAAAGAAGCAAAACACTATAGGAACTCTTGGATTTTATAGGACTGGGTGGTGCCCCAAGTCCAAATAATGAAAGGAAATTCAGGCAGTATTTGATAATTGAAGATGATTCATTTGGCAAACAAACAATCAAGAAACTGTGGGTGGCTTAATAACCCGATTTGCATTTGGGATAAGGAATTTAAAAAATCAGACTCACAAACCTTCAACATTTAGGCACCAATAGGTATTGGGGAGAATTTAAAGAAATAAACAAGCCTGAATCAGATACCTGGTCAAATCAAGGAGGGAAAACTTCATATGTGTTTTTGTTTTTGCTGTTACCCTGAGACCCTGTTCTGTTTACTGTAGAGGATATGGTTATTTCGGTGTGGTAATCATCTGCCATAAACTCTCTAGAAGTACTAGCAAAAGTGGGATCCACCTTTCCGAAAGCAGATGTATAAGAAGACAATGTATTTTAGTACCTCATAATCACATTTTCATCTGTCCATCTCATGTAAACCCAGAACTTGTGAGTAATGTATTCAGTAAGCTAGGGAATCTATGTGTGTATGTTTCCAAAAAGAAAAAAAATGAATGAATTATAGCAGACATGTCAAACACAAGGCCCGGGGGCCGGATCCGGCCCGCGAAGTGGTTTCATGTGGCCCGCGAAGCCATCCTGGAAACAGTGAGGGAATGGCCCCCACTGCCTTGGCCCTGGCCCAGAGACCCTCCTCCTGCCAGAGACCCTCAGATCTGTCACACTCCTGCCCAGGCCCCCATAGGCACCCTTGATGCGAATGATGTAGAGCTGGCCACGCCCACCCAGTAGGCCATACACACTCTAGCCACGCCCACCCAGTAGGCCACACCCACCCGGCCCCTTGAGGGCAACCGCAATGCTGATGCAGCCCTCAATGAAATTGAGTTTGACACCCCTGAATTATAGAGATGAACTGTGCAGTTAAGCTGAATTAATATATACTGATATTGCAACTCAGAAAACCCTTACAAAAATATTATCTAAAAGAACTTTACAAAGGTTGCCTATGGGTATCGACTCTGAATCAAAACATGTTGACAGTAATGTTTCTAACTCCTATTCTAGGTATTATGATTACAGTTTTATCAGATTACATGCAAAATAAAGTGGAAAATCTTCTATCAAGATATATAGTTTGAAAGGCAAGAGGTTCTCAGAGGAACTAATGGAAACCAACAATCATCAAGGACCTTAATGACTGCTTGTAATTTTCTCTAGTAGAGAAGTCTACTTGCCTATTATTTGACATTACTACGTCTTTTGTTACTTAATAAACCCTTTCCTAGAGATAAATAACAATGAGTTATTTAAACAAAAGTAATGCAATGTATTTGAACAAAAGTGCATTTCAGAAGACAGGGTAAAACAATTTAATGGTTATCATATCTTAGCTTGTAATACTTTTCTTTCTTCTATTCAATTCTGTCTGATTTTTAGAGACTGCCTGGACAAATCCCTAAAGTTTGCTTGGCAAAGTTTTTCAAAAATGGTTTGCCATTGCCTCCTTCCTAGGGCTGAGAAAAAGTGACTGGCCCAAGGCCATGAAGTTGGTTTCATGCCCAGGTCAGGACTAGAACTCTCCTTGTTTCTAGCTGTTGCCTTAAACACTGCACCAAACTGGCTCTCAGTATTCACGGTTTTCATATATTTGTGTTTGATCTATTGTGCACTGTCAAGAGTTGCCTTTTTGATCATTTGTCAACCAGCATGTATTTATGACAGTTGCAGAGTCCCACAGTCATGTGATCACCATTTGAGACCCTCCCAACTGGCTCCCAAGCAAAGACAATGGGGAATACTGGAGTTGCTTAATAACTGCATGATTTCCCCTAACAACTCTAATGATTCACTTAACAACCATGGCAAAAAGGTCATAAAATTGGGCACAACTCACTTAACAACCACCTTGCTTAGCAATGGAAATTCTAGTCCCAACTGTGGTTGTAAGTTGAGGACTACCTGTATATGATCTAGAGAAATTATAGTTTATTTGCTACTTTAACTACAGCATTTAGAACAAAACTCTAAAATGTGAAAAGCATCTGAAAATGGGTAATTTAGTGTTCTAGCAGTAATAAAAATGGCTAAGACTTTATTAAAGAATATTCAAACCAGCAACATCTGCGGAAGAGATCAAACAGCCAAGACTGAAGAACCATGATACAAATTCTACCAATTTTCTGTTAGTATTGCAACAGCATATGCATACCCAAAAGAAACAAAGCCCATGCCATGAAGTTCATGTCATCATTTGGACAAAAACAGCAAGATCCTATGGACACCTAAACCACATTTTATTTAAATGCTTTGCCAAAACCCTAATTTAAAAAGGAGAAACTTGCAATATTCCAAAGCTCTTGAGGGTAGGACAAAAAATAATGGATGGAAGCTTGTTAAAGAGAGATCCAGCTTGAAACTAAGGAGAAACTTCCTTATAGTAACAACAATTAACCAATGGAACAGCTTCCTCCCGATCCTGTGGGTGTATGATTGCTGGAGGTATTCATGAAAAGATTGGGCAACCATTTGTCCAGGATAATATAAGGTCTCTTGCCATGGGTAGGGGCAAGAGTCCTTAGAACACCTCCAAGGTCCCTTCCAAGCCTATGATTCTATCATGGATACAGTGGATAAGTGCACAGGAGCCCAGGGAAATATTAGTGAATTACAATTTCTATCCCAAAGTTTGCTGAATGCAAAATTTGCATTTTCTGATGAAAAGAATGTCTCCACCCCCACAAAATATGGCATTTATATTCTTTTAGAGATTTACAGAATAGAAAACATGGATAGATTTTGCATAAAACTTGTATTTGCCACATTAGATCTACAAACAAAGGAAACATTAATTTTATCCTTAAAAAATATCTTTCTATTTCATGACCAAATGTCCATGTCCCATTCCCTTTTGTCTGGAAAATATCCTCAGAGGTATTTTTGCAGTCACTACCACAGAATACACAATACAGGACTGATTTCAACAGCACCTAAGCTGTGGATCGGGTTCATAAAGCACAGCCCATATTTTATTATTTCAAATAGTTTAAAAGAGAAAAAAGGAGGCTGTTTTTATTTTTTTTAACAATAGTTTGCTTGTCTGACACTACTGAATATATCAAATGAGCCAGAGATCAGGACATCATGAAAAGAAGCAGATGGGGCATACATTTCCAGCTCTGACCATCTGCATGTCTTCTCCCTCACTCCCACTTCTATAAAGTTCTTAGAACTCGTTTTTGCAACAAAGGTCGATTTTTTTGTAGAAGTGTAAATAGCAAAACCCAGTCTTCAAATTGCAGAGCAAGAAAAATGAAAACTGTAGCTCCATCACTTAAAATTGGTAGTTTGGATGTCAGCAAATTTGATGTTTTTTGATATAGGTATTTTTCTGCAGGCACTATTTGCTTGACATCTATTGGCCAAAATTGATTGTGATCTCCTTACAAATAAATTAATTTCTTCACTGCAGTGTTTGACAACTATCATATTTTGGAGGATTCATATTTTTCTTTATTTTAAAAATGGAGATAATTCTAGCCCAGATGATTGCATGGAATAAATAGTGAGAATACTGAAATAATTACACATTTTCCCCTATTTATTAGAATTTTATCTATGATTTAATGAGAAAGAGCAGCTCTATTGAAATAACTACATATACAATAGTATATCCTTATTTATAGTCATAAAAGCATATCTTCCTTATCTTCTCACCTTCCTGTGTCTGCTTGAATGCAGACCCAAGCCTAGATTTGGCTTTGAATGTGACATGCCCCATTCTTTCTTCTCATTTGCTATCGCTAAATGTAGAACTGTCCAATCTGTGTAAAATCTAGTGACCATGTAAAATGGAAAGGTCAAACTACTTCAGCAAGATATTTTGAAATGACCTTGATATGTAAACATGTGAAGAAAACATGAGATAATATCAAACACAATGTAAGCACTGATTAAAGGAAAGAATAAGAGAAGGATCATTAGGATCTGTAGATACCAAGTTTACCGTGGAGATAAAAGAGGAATCTGCTGTTGTAAAATTAAGTTCTGTCCAAAGTTAATGCGAAACAAGGGCTGAGAAACAGAGATATGTAGTTTCATGTTTCTGTGTGTAGATAACGTATCTACCTCCACTGCAGCTATCAATTCCTGTTGCGCAGTCCAACTACAATTGTTTCGCTCTGGTTTGTAATAAGAATAAGTCTGAATTCTATTCTGAATATCAGTGGCTGCAAGCCTAGGGAAGAAAGTTACTGTCATGAATTTAAACCATAAATATATACTAAATACCTAGATAGAATTTGGGAATTCTCTTCTAGATATTACATTGAAATTTATATTTTAAAATTAGTTTATTCTTTTGCAGGAAACTGTCACTTTGTGTAGTTTTGTGTAGGTATGAAATATTTCTCCTTTTCCACTGTACATTATGAAGCAGTTTAACAATGCAGTAAAACTGTGAATAGAAATGAAGAAGACACACACCAATGCCTCCTGTTTTCTCCTGGGACATTGAAGTTGCCAGCATTGTCTGTAATGTTATGCCAAAGAAATATGTTATTGTGTGTTGTTACGTCTAGTGCCTGTTGGCTATTCCTATAAAAGGTCACATCTGGAGTAAATAAGAAATATGTAAAAGCCAAGAAAACAAAATTGCTACCTTGATTAAAAAAATATCACTAGAAATAGGGAAGGTACCTATGACTATTGTGTACAATTGTAAAGTGGGATACAAGTTTTCTGTGGATACACTGACAATGGATCTTAATCAAATAGGGCACCTGATATTTGATCCATAGAGCAGGAAAATGTGTTGTTAATTTTCAGGGATCATGGTTAGAGAAGGTTAGAGTCAGAAAAAGGGCTTCCATGCTCTCCTAAAACTGCCAAATGCTTATCTTTGTCCTAAGACATCTACTTAGAGTAAACAAGCATAGTATTCAGATTCATATTTAGAATACAGAAAGAAAATTTAGGAAGAAATATAACAGAGCTTCCAAATACTTCCATTAGACATCTCTAAAACTTCAGTCCTATTTTAGTCACTTCTCATTGTAAGCGTATGTGTGCATTGTACATTATCAGCAATATATTTTTAATTGAGAGTACACATGAGGAAATTAAATAATCAGATTCCTAGCACAAGGTTAAAAAGGTAAAGGTAAAGGTTTCCCCACACATGCGTGCTAGTCGTTTCCAACTCTAGGGGCTGGTGCTCATCTCCGTTTCAAAGCTGAAGAGCCAGCGCTTGTCCAAGGACGTCTCCGTGGTCATGTGGCCGGCATGACTAGACACCAAAGGCGCACGGAACACTGTTACCTTCCCACCGTAGTGGTCCCTATTTTTCTACTTGCATTTTTACGTGCTTTCGAACTGCTAGGTTGGCAGAAGCTGGGACGAGTAACAGGCGCTCACTCTGTTACGTGGCACTCGGGATTCGACCCGCCAAACTGCCGACCTTCTGATCGACAGGCTCAGTGTCCTAACCCACTGAGCCACCGCGTCCCTTGTCATTCATTTTGGGAGAATTGTTCCCATGAGTAGTTTAAAGATAATCATTGTTTAGCAACCAATGGCAATTTGGTTGTTAAGCAAAGCAATAATTAAGTGAAACCACAACTGAACTTATGATCTTAGTTCAGTTTTCCTTTGTTTTACAGATTTGTGAAGGTTGCATATGTGAGGATTGGTTGCACAGTTACTTTTTATTACAGTCAAGCTTGTGAACATTTACTGTGTAAGGAAGTCACTAAACAAGGAGTACCTGTAGTGTCAAGTTTAATCTGACTTGAGGTGATGCCTTTATCTCTGATCCTTTTATCTGTTCCACCAACCTATTTTGAGGTGTTACAAGAGGCAGTTTCCCTCTTCTAGTTCTTGAATGTGTGTGTATACTTTGTTCTGCTTCCAGGCACTTTGAGCTTGTTCACACACTGAGATAATGTCCAAAAGCAAATTTAAAAGAATGAGAATGAGAGAGGTGCCCAAAGCCATAAATCAATAAGTAGCATGAAACTTAGTAACAAAGCAAAAAATTACTCAAGTAGTACCAGATGTAGCAATGGAAACATTCAGGAAGTATAGGATTCTGCAGACAGCTGTTAGTTCCATTAAATTTCCAAAATAAATCCACATTGGCCGTAAATTAGATTTATTCTTCCCACAATAAACAGCAATTGAGATGTTTTAATTTATTTATTTTTACAAATTTATTTGCCACTGGAATTCATAAACTAAACACTTCTTTGCCTTTACTCACAACAACTGAAATAAATGGAATAGGGATTAGTGACCAAAAGGACAAATTGTGAGAAAAGAACAAACAAAATATAGAAGGTAGAGGAAGAAAAATTGCAAATAGAGACCACCCTATTGAGATGTTATTGATATGAGAATCACTTGTCTTTCTAAATCAGATCTATCTATGCCTATTACATATTAGGTAAGGGGTGTCAAACTGCCGGCCAACAGGCCGGACATGTCACCAGAAAACTGCACCCACACCATTGCCAGCAATGGGAAAAAAGCTCCGATACGTCACACGATGTCACGTGATGTCACAAATTTGACATGTCTGCATTAGGTGAATCTATACTTATGATCATAATTTATTTTGGCCAGCTGGAAAATAGAATATTGAGTTTATAAGATCTAATAATTTTTAATGCTAAGGCACCAGTATATAAAAATAATAGCAAAGTTTTACCTATGTTAAATTAATTTAAAATGGAGGTATGTGGCAGGGTGGAATATTCTCTCCCACACATATCCTGAAATATGAATAGAAAGTAATTGTATTTACTTTTATTTCTTATGCAACACTACTATTTGCTAATTGTTCTACTTGAAATCATTGCTTATTTTTTTCAACTTGTTTAAATTTTCTATTAAAAATAACACTATTGTTAATTCAGTTTTAACTCAGTTTGATGCAAGAAATGTCGCATTCACATTTCTTTGAGCAGGGAAGGGAATTTCAGTGAAATTCTCCCTGTTGGAACTCAGAACAATGCTTACGTCCTAGGTGGACAAATAGTGAGTCCTAGTATCCTCTACATCAGGGGTGTCAAACTCACCACATCATATGACGGGTTGCGACATATCACAACTTTTTTTGCATTGCTGGAGCTGGGGTGGGCGTGGCCTCAGTTTGATGCAACTGGCTTGCGGGCCAGCAGTATGACACCCCTGATCTACATCATTTCATCATCTCATAATCTTTCTAGTGGCTTACAACCTCCTTGGCTTTTTACATTGTATTTCCCAAAAGAAGACATCATATTCACCTCTTTCTTCTTTAATATACGTTTCTGCTACAATATATGCTCAGCTGTCTGTCATATGAATTGTTGTGAGACGTATTCTTGCATACATTTAAATTATGTATACAATACATGCATATATTCAAAATACAAAATATACATATTTAAGTAAAAATGATTTGATGATACAGGGAAGCTAAGTGATGAAAAATCAGGTGATAGCAGTTAAGTAAAGGAAATAATGTGGAATCAAGAACTTGAAAAGTTCTTAAATAAGAAATTGCAGCAAAGCATACAGTAATATTATCTCACCATTGTTACTTAGACTGAGTGTAATATTAAGCACAAACTAAAAGAGGAATAGACTAAAATCTAGTAATCAAATAAGAATCAGATTATCTGATAGCACCTAAAAAGGCAGAAGAACTTGAAGAATATAGTAGAGTTATGGTGGTTAAAATCAGCTAAAAGAATAAGCAGTGAGCTAAAAGAGAGGAGAGGGGACACGAGGGGAGGGGAGAGGAAGAGTTAGACCTGGGTAGTTTTATAAAGATCTTAAGGGGAAAAAAATGGTTGTGAACTGCTGACAAGAAGAGTATGCATAAATAAATGAATAATTAAAAATGTGAGACTGGGCAAAAGAACCAAAGACACTTGAATTTAAAAGAGAATCATCACTTATGTTAGAGATTCTCCTCACCATACAGAACATCTCAAGTAGTAAATAAAATGCAGTCTTCTTGACACATAATTTTCAACTGGAAGAGTTCAGTGTGGTCTGGAAAGCACTATGTTTGACAAGCTAAGAAAGAAATGTCAGAAATGCATTTGAAATATTTGCCTGATCTGCAGAACAGGCAGAGAAGCACCTTGTATGGCTTCCTTACTACAGGTGCTGTCCTCATACAATTTCCCTGTCAGGGAATTGCACAGCAGGTGTCCAAATAAAGTCAGAGATGCTGACATGAACTAGCAGTTTTATAGAAATAAATATATTTTACATCTACATTTACAGGAAATAAGACACTCAGGCAAACAGGGGCATCATGAGGTAAATCACAGAGTATAAAGAGCACACAGAAGAAAAAGGCGGGGAAAAAGGGAAACTTCCCCCTCCAAACCCACCGCAACCAATCACAGCACAGGTTGCCTCACACAGGAGCCAGCACTGTCCAACCAATCAACTATAACTGTGTGTTCTGGCTCATTGAGCACCCCCACTGCTCCAGCTACTAAATTTAAATATCTTAACAATCCCCACAGTGCCTCATGTCATGTACCTTGTTTAATCGAATGTTTGAGGAGTGATGCTTCTCCAGCAAAAATAAATTGTCTAGATCAGCCATTTTAACTTGGAATTCTGGGCATTGTCTGGTGGTCTCCAGTTGCAGAAGTCTGATCTAGATTAATTTGTCCCTCAGCCAAATTTTGTCTATATCAGATTAAAATAGTGGCAGAAAGGTATAAGACAAGATCATTGCATGACAATGTTAATATGGGGCCTTAGGTGATTGGTTATTTGGGTGAAATGTGGTTATTTAAAAAACAGGTTTTCCATTGTTCTTTCAGATTTATCTGTGGAATACCTCTCTAATGTCCTCACATAAGTACAGAAAAAAAGTATTTATTATATTTGCTCCCCTTGTATGCATATTGAACGATAAAACATTAAATAATATTATATATATATATATAATATTGAATCTCAGATAAAGGGTATGACTGACTGATGAGAACATAAAGAGTTCGAAATGGCCATATCAGCCTCCCAAAATTCTTTATTAGCAATTTGAATAATTTGCACAAATAATGAGCTGTCATAGTTGACTATATCCTGTGGATAAGCCTTGAGACAGGCCAATACAGGAATGAAAGAGTTAATTAGCAAGGTGCTTTCAAAAAAGCCTTGACAAATAATTAACATATATTTGCCTTGCCTTCTAGCTAATAAAAAGAGAGAAAGAACCTGTGGCTCAGCAAGTTAAAAACAACTGCCTAAGATACAATCAGCCCAGGTTCGAATCTCAGATAAAGGGTATGACTGACTGATGAGAACATAAAGAGTTCGAAATGGCCATATCAGCCTCCCAAAATTGTTATATATATATTATATAACATAATATAAATATATATATCTCCGGAGTACGTGTTCAGCTTTTTATTGGGGGGGTAGCATACTGGAGAATGAGGGTTACCTGGCCTCCTTAAATACCTAGCCAGGTAGGTGGACAGCCAATGGGGTTGGCCCTAGGTTTCCTGCCAAAACTAGGTTTCCTGCCAAAACCATTCAGGCCAACGCCCCCTGGTGGCTGTTGCTATGCAGGTGCCTGCATACATAACAAAAACATTTTTCTTTGTTAGTCCTAGTTTGTTTCCATATCAGCTGGAATTCATTTTGTAAAATTTAAAAATATGTGCTAGCTTTCTTTTCTTGCTCCCAACTCATGTATTCCAATCAGTTAGAATTCCAACTTCAAAGATGACTGAGAATTAAAGATTGATAATTTAAATAAGCAGTAAGGAAGAATTATTGTGACAAAAACAGCAACATATTTAGCTGTGTGAAAACAATAGAAACATACATAAATGGAACCTTATGTTAAACACAAACACTCTATCAAACCTGCCTATGGGGATCAGTCTAAATTGAGTTCTAGGTGGCATGCATTAAAATAGTGGTCAATTCAGTTAAACCTTCTGTAAATAATTAACACACTTGTTCATACATGAAATCAAGTATTTTTGTCAGAGGCATAATCTGTATTTTCTATTTATATTTCCTAGCATTTATATATTTCTACACAACATTTCTAACATATGTGTCAGACCCAAGCCCAAAGACGACACAGCGGAATCCAATTGAGTACAATCCTTTATTTGCTTTCACCTAATGGGCAGTATCTTGTCAGATTAAAGCTATAACTTTCTTCCTTAAAAATTCTATCCTGAGACATTCTAGAATGTGGCCAACCTGAACTGGGTCTAGGACAGGGGTAGGCAACCTTGGCAATGCTGGCTCAGGAATTCTGGGAGTTGAAGTCCACGAGTCATAAAAGAGCCAAGGTTGCCTACCCCTGATCTAGGACAACTCGCCTGACTCTCCCTGGCCAACTCACTCCAGCTGTGGCCAACTTGTCATGGGACAAGTTGGCATGGGACAATTCAATGTGGGATAAGTCAAGAGAGGGACAGATGAATTGCAGCAAGCCTTGTCTTGCTTTAGGTTTGAACTTTCTCAAGTTAGAAGTCTTCAAGGCTGGAGTGAGCGGCAGTTCTACTTTTCCCTCTCTTGAGTTATCCCATACTGAATTTTCCTGTGGTGAATTACCCTGCGGTGAGTTTACCCCAGCGAGATGGCCAGGACAAGTTAGCCATGGCGAGTCAGCCATGGCAAGTTGTCCCATTCCACCCTGAACCTCTCCCCCTACTTCAGTTCAGGGCTGTGAATTGTCTTAAATTGGACCTCTCTCTGATGGAATATGTTGTCTCCTCCCTGAGAAAGCTTTGTGCTGTTAAGATCCCCTCCACTGCTTTTCCAGGTGCCAATTTCACCATTGGATAATTTTATTAATTTTCCTAAATGCACACTTTTTGCACGTAGTTTTTCTAACGATACTTTTTTCATAGTGCATTTACTAAATATACACATATCAAGACACAGTTATTATACCCAGTAATGTTTTTGTGATATGCAGCAACACATTCCATAGATTGCACCCTCATTTGTACCTTCCTGGAGTTTGTGCTCATAGATAATGCTGTTTCACCTTTTAAAAAAAAATCTTTTTACTATCAGCCTGTATTTAGAAAAAGAAAATCCTTTAATTATGATCCAGTTGTCTGCATGCCTTTACAAGACACTATATAGTTAACTGATATCCCTGGAGTTTAACTATGAGCTAAGTATCTCCCATAAGACCAAAAAGGAGTTTATTATTGACCTCTCAAATTCCTTCCTCCAATCCTTGGAATTTGAATTAACCTTCCAAAGTTCTCTGAAAATAAAATACAGTAGGGATTATTATGATATGATATGATGGTGACAATGATGGCGGTGGTGATGATGCAATGATAAGAAATTGGGTGGGGAAAAAAAAGATCTCATATTCTCCCATACTCTAGCATGCTGTTAGACAGGCTTCACAGTGATGCAGAAGAGAGGGTAAGATTTTTTTTTGTTTATTGGCTTAATTAGGTTCCTCTTTTTCAATGTGTGTCTAAACACTTTAGGTGACTGAAGAGACTGGCTGCAAGATGATACATCTTATAGTAGATGTTTAGATTAATAGAATAGGTGTTCTTTTGTGCAGATCCTAATATTATGTTGCATGAATGGAAGACTTTTTACAGATCAAACAGGATCTAAGTCAATTTGCCTAAGACTGGCTAACATTATCTATTACAGGTAGGTTGGCATTCGTTAAGAATAACTATAAAATATAGTTATTCTTCATAAGCCAAAATATCTTCCTAATGAAAAAATAGTCTATAAAGATAGCAGAAAATATACTAATGTCTTTGAATGCTCATCTCTTTTACTTTTGTGCTTATATTTAGATTTTGGTAACTGATGATTGGATCAGGTATGGCTTTGAATAATAAAGTTCAGTTCATAATAACAGAGAACTACAAAATGCATAATGTTTCTATTTATATGTATGTATGTAAATACTTTTTTAAGGGTGGAGATTCTTTGTTTTGAATTTTGTTTGGGTTTTGGGAGGTGGAAAGGAGTGTCTTTGAGTCAGTCATGACCTGTCAACAAAATGGAGACGTCAATGCTTCTTCTTGGCTCTCTTCATATGCTTATAACAGCCCTGTGAAGAATGACAATGCTATAGAAACAATCAATCATTAATTAAAACACTATTCAAATTTACTAGAACATTATAAATATGTCCATAACAAAATATCATATCTGTGCTGGCTTTGCTATCCTCCAAAGCTCTTGAGACTTTTGAAAACCACAGAAAAATGTTAGAAAGGAACTCTGCCTCTTTTGTCTTGTCCTATATAAAAGAATAGGCTAAAAGATGAAATAAAGAAGCCACCATATAACCACCAAGGCCAGAAAAATCTACATCTGACTTTGCACTGGAGCTAAGATGGGCTTTCAGACTTCAGTTCAATTCATATCATCATCTGAACTCTGCACCCCTATGCATGTATCACAGGAATGTTTAGTAAAGATTAAAATATAAAATGTGTTTATATATACATCTAATATGTAGGGACGTGGTGGCTCAGTGGGTTAGGATGCTGAGCTTGTCGATCAGAAGGTCGGCA
The DNA here is from genome assembly GCF_947247035.1 of Vipera ursinii. Lineage (NCBI taxonomy): Eukaryota > Metazoa > Chordata > Lepidosauria > Squamata > Viperidae > Vipera > Vipera ursinii. Next base: position 140,593,395 of record NC_139512.1, on the reverse strand, counting down.
GTTTGGCGGGTCGAATCCTGAGTGCTGCGTAACAGAGTGAGCGCCTGTTACTTGTCCCAGCAGTTCGAAAGCATGTAAAAATGCAAGTAGAAAAATAGGGACCACTACGGTGGGAAGGTAACAGTGTTCCGTGCGCCTTTGGTGTATAGCAATGCCAGCCAGATGACCACAGAGATGTCCTTGGACAAGCGCTGGCTCTTCGGCTTTGAAACGGAGATGAGCACCTGCCCCTAGAGTTGGAAACGACTAGCATGCATGTGCGGGGGAACCTTTACCTTTATCTTTTAATATGTGTGTGTGTGTCTGTGTGTGTAGGCTGGTATTTGCATGCGTAATTATGTGTCTTTGTGTGTGTGTGTTTGTGTGTGTGTGTGTGTATGTGTGTGTATCTTATATATGTAGCATTCAATCCAGATGCACATTATCTACATACTTAGGATAAACACAAACATGCATATGTATATTCTCTAAATGTATAAATATAATCCATATAAATATATGCATATGCATACAAACAAACATATACATCACATTTTGGTTAATACACAATCACAATATTTCTGTAACTTTTTTTGTATGCCATCCTTTTATAGCAAACTCACTTGCTTTAAACAGATGGTCTTATCTTTTCCCCCTTTATTGTAGCTGATTAAGATTTGGCTTCCCCAGCAGTATGAGTGAGTGTGTGTATGTGTGTGTGTGTGTGTGTGACAGAGAGAGAGAGAGAGAGAGAGAATATATACACACATACATATGTGTCTGTGAGTGCACATAATGTATGTGTGTGTGATATAATAATTAGATTGCTAACAGAAGATATGTAGGGAAAAGAAAAGGTCATACTGAACTGTGATTATTATACGGCATGTACAAACTTACACTATATTCATATATATATATATATATATATATATATATATATATATATATATATATATATTCAGAATATTGTTCAATGTGAAATTAAATAAGTAGTTAACCATAATATATCATGAAGAAAAACTCTACAGAATCCTCTATTATCCTGTTACTACATTTTAAATGATATTTTTCTCAATACATACGTACACACTCAAGACAGACACACAATAATGTTTGTATAAGGTCTGCTTCCCTATATTTAACATGGCTTTAATTGTTAGTTATTTTGAGGATTTCTTTCTTTCTTTCTTTCTTTCTTTCTTTCTTTCTTTCTTTCTTTCTTTCTTTCTTTCTTTCTTTCTTTCTTTCCTTCCTTCCTTCCTTCCTTCCTTTCTTTCTTTCTTTCTTTCTTTCTTTCTTTCTTTCTTTCTTTCTTTCTTTCTTTCTTTCTTTCTTTCCTTTCTTCATGGCGCACACATTTTCAATCATGTCTTAATTACTTTTTAAAATGCTGCACTGGCTTAGGGACAAGAGAGATAACTTGTTAAGCATTTGAACATTTCTGAGCTGTTTTCTCCGTTCTGGCAGTCAATACCCAAGTCCAGATTGTAACCTCCTTTCTGTCTCCAAAGCCTGCCTTGGCTGCGTGTCCAGTGAGGGATTATGGATTTAGCAAGGAAGGTAAGTGTGACTGCAAGCATTGGCTCACCATCTGCTCCCCAGCATTGCCTGGGCCAACCTGCGTAGCCTGCAGCAAGACCAGGGCACACTTTTCAATCCAGTCCTTTCCAACCTGGCTGAAGAAACACATCACATTCAGTCAGATGATTAGGTCTAAGTAGTCCATATGTAATAGAATATTTTTCCTAAATACCAAAATGAAAACAAAACGAATGCCATTTCCCTCCCCCCCATCCCCCCCATTTCCCCTGCTCAATATATCAAGTTTTACACAAATAAATACTCTCTTAAGGTTTATGCAAATGACAGAAAAATAAAACTATGCATTATTTAGCAGTTCTTCTATTTCAAGATCCAACAGACTTTATTCACAGCATGTTTTTCCCTAGTTTATGTTGTCCTTCTTTTTTTAATTCTATTTTTTAATTCATCTCTTTAAATTATTCCTTTTAAAATCATTATCCAGTGTATCTTTATAGATTGTCATGCATTAATCTATTATTGAAATATTTTTGCAATATGCAACTGATGCTGGTTAAATGTTGCTTAAGTGTAAATCCCTGCACAAAGATGATTATTAGAAATTTTCTGCACTTCTATTTGTAACTAATGACCTTGTTGAAAAATTCTTTCCAAATATGTCCTTTGCTATTGGACTTACTGATGAAAAAATAATCAGACACCATATGCAGAAGTCACCAGAAATTCTTCCCCTCCCCTTACCAGCTCTGATGTGTGTGTTTTTAAAAGACATTTTATTAAAATGATGCATTATACCTTGAAACCTTTTGGGTAATAAATTAGATTAATACTATTTCTCCTTATTTATTCAATTTGCTTTACATCAATTTGGATCAAGATTTTTATTTTACTGGGTTGGTTTTTTTTAAGGAAGCTACTGAAATTACCCTCAATTATTTTATTGCCTCCTAGACACAGCTTAGTGCTGTACATGGAAATAAAACTGAAGAAACAGTATGTTTTTTTAACTTCAACTATTGTCTGCTCAGCTGCAATGTGCACACCAAAAAACAATCCAAAACTGCATAACTTATGGTACAGTATATTAAATTACAGCATCAGTCAGTAATGGAAACTTCTTCCCAGGTATCAATTATTTACAGCCCATTTAAGTAATCCATATTCAGGTGTGGCAATGAAAAAAGTGCCACATAAATCTTTAATGCTGAGCAGTTGAAAGAGCAGGGATGAGGATTACAGGCATTTTAAAGGGTGGGTGGGTGGGGGAGCCTTAAACGAATTGATATAGCCTGTTCAGAGGCTTACTGCACCAGCGTGTTAATAAATTGACGATGGTTTGTCAGAGATGTGAGTCACAGTCCCAGCATATCTAACTAGGTTGGATCTAATATAACTGAACCAAAATAAGGAATTTCTTGGCCCTGATGCTGCAGGATACAGTTTCTGCCTCACTAGGTATAACCTATAGATGCTCGGCATCTTTTAATTTTCATAAACATTCTTATAGTTTAACTCTCTAACAACCCCAAACAGCTTTTCCCCCTCAACTTAGCAATGTGAAAGAAGTTTTTCTTATTATTTTTTTTAAATAGAGAATTGTATTTGGTTTTCTTATTTTTGTTACCTGGGAGAATTGTTGGTTAATCAATGTTCCTTACCACCTAAAAGCTGATGGGTGACCTCAGCTACCCTTTGAAGCCCTGTAGCATATTTGCAACCTAACTAGACCTAAAAAAAATCCAGACTCAGAGAGCTGCCTCCGCAAAAGCCCGCCTGCTGTAACTTCTTCCAAATGAGGTCATAAGACCCCCTGTGTTAGGCACTGATCTCTCTTGTGTTGTCAATAAGACTTACCTACATTAATTCGTCTGATGAAGACCATGGCTTTAGAACCAAATTTTGCATACATTAGAAAGCAAGATTAGCATTGCACACTGTGAACAACATTCCATCCTAACTTCTCTCCCAACCACCATTAAAGGTCATGTTTTGATGACTGAATGACATGCCGGCACCTTGGTTCCTTTGGGGGGCATTCCCCAGGTACGTGCAAAAGGTTATTAAATTACCTTCCAAGCAACACTACGAAAATAATTACAGGCTTTTAGAGACATCAGAATGCTTTGCCTTTCTCTCTCTCTCTCTCTTTCTCTCTTTCACTCTCTATCCCCCCACTCCACCCCCTGTTTTTTAAATAAGATGAAGATGCAGTACCTAATGACCATTTCTGTGTGTGACTCATACAGCCTGTCAGCAGTGACAGGACAAATGAGCATAATGGCATAGCTTAAAGGGGAAAGGTTCATTTTAAATAGTGACAAATAATATTTAAATGGCATTGTTGGAGACCCATCATGCTTGTAAAATGTAGTTTGTATCTCTTCTTCATCCTTTAAATTCATCACTGTCAAATGGCATTAGCTACTAACATGCAACATCAGGTACCAATATAATTTTAAACTATTAAATGTGCTTGCAACCAAAGAACAATGCATCTTGATTCCTTTGACTTTTTGTAGCACAATAAATAAGAGCTTTTTAAATGTACATTTTGAAATATACTCTGCCGAGCTGTGGTTTTTTTTTTTTTGGCTGTATAATGAAGGTCTTTGCAGACAGAGGGGGAGGGGAATGGCTTAATGTGGGATTTCTTGTCACTAACATACCAAAATAGAAATGACTTTGTAAACTAATGTAATTCACAGGTTTGAAGGCAAGATCGTCAAATATTATAATCTGGTCAAAACAGTCCCAGACAAATGAACACAGTTGTATATATTCAGAAAAAGCTTATGTTAATAGTGGTTGTCATTAAAGCTATTTTTGAAATATTCAGAGACTTGATAAAAAAATATTTTGAAGATAGTAAGTGTGAGACAGAATTGACTAGAAACTATTGTATCCTTCTGAAAAGTTAAACAAAAAGATAAATCAGTACCTGCTCTTCAAACCCATGCACACAATGCATACAAAGTCAAACAATGGAAAGTAGTAAAATCAATGTTATTTTGGAATTCCAGAATTTCATAAAGAATCTCATAATTTCTGCATAATTTTGTACAATTTCCATCATGTTTATGGTTCTTTTATTTTCAGATGACTTAAGCCAAAAAATGGCAATAGCTTAGAGAACCTACAAGTTGTTAAAAGTTATAGCCAATTTTCTGGAAAAATTATGCCAGCTAAAAACAGCACATTAAATATTTACCCTGTTGGATGTTAAAAAACGCTTACAATGAAAAATGCTTTACATATTGACTATTCAAAATGGCCTTCACTTTGAAATGGTGAAATGGAAGGGATTGCAGATGTACAAGAATAAATATAAAAACAAATGAGTTGACTTGAAGTGTTGCCGGCTTTCATAAACATGCTACTGCAATAACATGTGACATTAATATTTAATTACAAAAGCACGGCTGCAAAATCTTTGAAATTAATGTTTTGCAAAATTAACATTCCGTGCACAGAAGCAAAGTCGTTCCAGGCGCGACTGTGATTAACAATGCCATTCACTTTACATATTATATTAATATATTATTCAAGCTAAGAATTAACACCTCCTCATTTAAATAAGGTGCTACATATCATGATGAGCTAAAATGCTTTGCTTAAAATGGCCCTTCTGATTTTAAGCAATTGGTGTTTATCATTTAATATTTGTTATTGAATGCTCTTGGTGGTTTTTTTAAAAAACTCCCTTTTTACATTCATTTTTCAAAATGAAGAGATTTCATTAAATGGTGACTTCAAATTCTTGAATCAGTAAACCACTCGAGCTGTCTTTTGCATACTGAGGTCTCATCTGCCTGACCTCACTGTTATGCTTACATTATCTTAATGATGATCCTGGATGCAACTCTGCTTCTTTGTAAACCAAAAAGGCCCTTTTATTTTAAAGTGCAACTGTATTTTGTCCTTATCATTTCTGAGTATCTATTCATGAGTCAGCCAGTAGTACCTCAGACAATAGCTGCAGTGAAGCAAATGAATTGCTTAGGAATAAACAATGTACACATTTGTACATACTTCTATACAACTTTTTCAGTTCCTTTTATTTATTTATTTTAATTTCAGGGAGGCACTGAAATATTTTAATATAAAAGCCTGCAATATTCTCCCTCTGTCAAGATTGCCTGTCTTTGATGCCACAATTTCCCATCTTTGCTGCTTCTACAGCATTATTTTTCCTTCAGTTAATTGATGCTTCTCAGTCTAGTTTCATCCATTGGCGATCCCAGACAAGCATCACATGTTGAGTAATCTGGTAGTATTACATCTCAGACTCAGATCTGCATGTAAGAGGAAACAAAGGTTACTTACTGCTGAAGAGGAATTTTCCTGTATCAATCTGGCGAGGGATTCAAGATAGTTTGGTTATCAATTACCCACTATACTTATTCCCCTATACTTCTTAAAATTAATGTAGTTAGCCCCCAGGATAACCACTATGCAATTCAGTTTTGGGGGAAATTGATAATTTGAAATCAAACACCGTTTAAGAAAAGACATGTAGCAATTCAAGAAAATATGTGCCAGAAAAGAAATTGTGAGGAAATTGTGCAAGATGAAATGAATGCCATCCTAATGTAGGTACCATTCTACCACTCTGCCTTCTAAGTTCAGTTCCTAGGAGGATGCTGACTAAAAACAAACTGGAGACAGGACTCTCACATAAAATTGTAGATACATAAAATCACATATTGATACCTGCTTTATTTTGATGGATTTGTTCTAATGTTTTTCTTGTTTTAAATGTTATGCCATTTAAACCTAAGTTTACCTTTATACAAGCAGCATCTCTTCCATTATCATCTCTCCTCTGGACCCATCTTTCAACTGGCTATATGAATTAGATACTAATTCATAATAATTCAGTATTTGATGAGGATTACATTGCCCCTCCGCTTCCAAAACTTACTTGAGCAATAGTAAAATCTATTTCAGCTTTAGTAAAATCCAATATACCAAACGCAAACTGTGCAATTAATCGTCAAGAAAAAGAAATGTACTGTAGCAACTAACTATACATTATTAGGCTTCATGTAAGTGTTCTTTTGCCATGGGGCGTTCAGGAATGAGAAATGTGTTTCTTTCTTCATTCTTGGCAGGATCAAATGACTAAATCAGGAAATTGGTCAGTCTCCTTTCTTCCAGAGACTCTTAATTATGTCCCCTTCAAAGAGATATTCATATCCACCATTAGTGGGACTGGGGTTTCTTGGCTATAGTTTCTTGGCTATAAAAAAGTACATTGATATAAAAGTAATCTTTCACAAAGATATCAAAACCTATTGTTCTTTGCTGCAAACTCTTTTCCTTCCAATTGTTGTATACCTACTAGATAAGTGAACATGAAAATGCTAATTATATTAGGAAAGCCCAACAAACCAACCTTCCTTCCTTCCTTCCTTCCTTCCTTCCTTCCTTCCTTCCTTCCTTCCTTCCTTCCTTCCTAGCTGACTCATCACATAGGCCATTAACTATTTATCAGGGGCAAGAATGAATGATATTGTTGATTGCCTGCCTCTGCTTACCAGAATGGCAACTTTTACCTATCTTTTCTTGCTATGTCTTAAAAGAAGCCTTGTCTGGATTACATGCTGTGCATAATTTCATTATAGGTAAACTACTCCAAGGAGTTAGGATGTACAGGAATGTTCTTTTCTCTTCAGCCATGAGTCACTGATCTCCATCATTCTTTTGTCCTGGACTGCCTGCCCCTTTTGAAGGAACCTCAATAAATGAAATGTTCATTAGGACCAGGGAAAAGCTGAACAGGGGTACAGTTGGACAAATGTTTCTCTCTTCACAGTTAACAATATAAAAAATATGATAAAAAGTATGTAACTTCAGCATTAAATCAGATGTACCCTAGGCTACTGTTGTTGCATTCTAATTTTATGGTCTTCTGCAACGAACAAATTATACATCAAGGTAGAAGCCTTCTGAGTCTTTTTTTCAAGCCTCCTTCGAATAATATAGTAGTTACCTTGCACTTATCTGAAAAGTCATCATGGACAATAGGAATAAATAAATAGGTAAATAGATAAATATTTGAATGTACTTACTTAATTTAATATATTTAATTATTATATATTATGTTTTATAAGATAAATAAGTAAAATATATAAATATTACAGTAGCTTTCTATGGAGATTCTGAATTATCCAGGTCATGGTTCTTCCAAAGGTGCTTTTCAAAAGGCAATTGGACTTTCTTGGAGGGTTTTTGGAGAGAGAGGAGGGATTGTTCTAAAAAAAAACCCCAGGAAAGACCAATTAACTTTTGAAAAGCACCTTTGGGATTACAAGTAGTTGTCACTTACTGACCAGTCATTAAGCAACTGTTCAAAGTTACAGCAGTACTGAAAAAAGGTACTTGTGACCAGTCCCTGATGGTTTGGCCATTGCAGGGGCCAAATGTGATCAAAATTTGGGCTTCTAATCGCAGGGGTGCTTCAACTTTCCCTACCACCTATCTTCCCCAATCCATGGGGGTGATCAAAAACATCCCAACAGAACTGCTTCAAAAGTTCTTGGGTGCATCCAGCGGTGTGTGGGTGAGCATTATCATAAACCAACATCACACCGGAAGTGGTGCCATAGAAAATCTCACCAAATGTGAAGATGCCAAAGGAGTACTGCTAGTGAAGTTCATGGAGCGTGGTTCGACCATCAGTTCAGACGTCTACTGTGAAACGTTATGGGGCATGCTGACTTCCAGTGTGGTGTTGGTTCCCGATAATGCTCGCCCACACACCGCTAGACGACCAAGAACTTTTGAAGCAGTTCCGATGGGATGTTTTTGATCACCACCACACAGCCCAGATTTGGCACCAAGCAACTACTACTAAGGAATTTCAAATCTTGTAAGACGTTATGACAAGGGCCTCAGTTTGAATGATGATTATGTCTGTTGCTTCCTCAGGCATTCTCTCAGCAGCTCATATTTGGGTGTAATCTTATTGATGTACTCCTGGCTGCTTTCAGTTTCATTTGGGACAGTGGCTTTGACACTCATCAGGCACAATCCTTCCCCCACCCCTTTAACAGTTCATGTACAATTTTTGGATGTTGCATTTGGGGTGGAAACTTTCATATGTTGCGAGGAGCTCCTGGGTCTTCACATTGGCAGCCTCCATGTCCTTCTTTTGCCGACTCACTATATCAGCAAGGTGTCATAGTTCTGATAGATGAGACTAAGTAAAACAGAACTCTGAGGCTTGAGGTTTTCTTTAAAAACATGCTTAATGGTTACAAAGCATCGGCACTGTCAAAAGTGAAACTAAGACTAAAGTTCCTTCCAAAGGTTTACAGTATACAAAGTTAAACTTCCCACCCCATTACTATGCAATCAACTACGTTTCACAAAAGATTAATTTGGTGGGCTTTCTAAAAGAAATCTCACCCTCCCAGCCTAACAAACAGAAATGACCTTGGTTCTCATGGGACAGAGAATTGTTTAAGCTAGCAGAAAAAAATCCACCACCCCCTCCCATTGTGGTGGGAACTGAAAATGAGCCAGGTTCATTGCAGAGTAGACATAAGGGATATGTTTTCATGGCATGCATCTTGTTCTTCCCACTGAGTTGGTTCTTTAGGACTGGTCTTATGTTTTGGTAGTACTTGGATGTTGGTGTCTTTCCTGCCCTCTCATCATCGTTCCCATGTGACTATGGATTGCCAAGGTACTTGTAGCTGGTCTGTATGCCTGCTATGTGGCCAACTGGTAGTTCCAAGCCATCAGTCTTAACTACCTTCCTTCTCTTGACTACCATGCAGCCATATTTCTCTAGTCTGATTGACATCCCAACATCATCACTATACATCAGTATCAGGTGGATGAGTGACCCAATTTCTTGTTCACTTTTAGCATACAGCTTGATGTCATCCACGTAGAGGAAATGGCTGGTGGTAATTCCACTCTGAAGTTGTATCCATATTCAGTCCTTATGATTATCTGGCTGGGTCCAATTCTATGCAGAACAACAGTGGGGACTCTATGCAGAACAGCAATGCTGCATTTGATGGCCTTGAGTGGTATTCCAGTATTGTCTTATACAGTCCCACTGAATTCTTGAGGAAGCTTCTTAGTGTCTTGTTGACTTTGTACAGCATCAGCATTCATAGATCCCTAGATCCATGTGTGTTGGGTCATAGGCTTTCCTGTAGTCAATCTAGACTGTGTTCAGATTGGTCTATCTAGATCAGGGGTGTCAAACTGCCGGCCCATGGGCCTGATTCATCACATGGAAGCCGCGCCCACCTATTGCCAGCAATGGCAAAACAGCCCCAATACATCACACAACATCACATGACGTCACAAGTTTGACATTCTGATCTAGACCATGAGTCTTGTGCAACTGCTCTATCTATGAGCAACTGATGTGTTGAGCATCTGGGGTTATTCCCAATGCCCTTCTGTGATATGCTGATGTAGTGGCCTATATCGTCCTGCAGCTTAGCTCTATGATGCCTGATAGGATTTTCCATATTGTAAGCAGGCAGGCTATTGATCGGTAGTTGAATGGTGCTGTTCCTTGTGGAGGTATTTCATGATCAGCACTGTCCTTCCTTGTGTTAGCCAGCCTGTGTGGGAGATTGTTGCTAGCAGCTGGTTCATCTGTGCTTCTTGGTGTTCATATGCTGTTGTTAGTTTCTGTAGTTATTAAATATGGCTCACATCAAGGCTGGGTGCTGTCCAGCTCTTCAAGTTCTTGACTCATTGATGGATTCAGATGCTACTGTGAGAGTTTCTACTCTGGGAGACTGTTGTGATACACTCTTGGACCCTGCAGACACTTTTCACTGTGTCTTCTCTTTTTCCCATATGTTTTTCCAGTACCACACAGTTTCTGCTATTAGAGACTTCCCATTACTGTATTGTTCCACTGAAATTGGCAGTACACCTTGAATTTCAGTCAGGTCCTTGTATTTTTTAAGTAGCACAGTTTTATCCTTGAGCTTCACACCCTTCTTTAATTCCACAAGTTGACTAACTTCTTTCTCAATTTCCTTAATCTTAGCCTCTAATCTCATTTTCCAAATGGGCGTATAGAGTGGTGGGATTCAGCTGGTTCGTACCAGTTTGGTAGAACCAGTAGCTAAATTTTGTTGAGTTCAGAGAACCAGCTGAACCCATGCTTCTTCTGAAAGTCCATTCTAGGCCTCAGAGGAGGCCTCCCAGGCCTAGAATGGCCTGCTGGAACTGTGTTGATGTCACTTCCAAAAGTCTGTTCTAGGCCTCGGAGGCCTAGAGGAGGCCTTCCAGGCCTGGAACAGCCCACAGGAAGTACATGGATGTCACTTCCGGAGTCCATCCTAGACTTCAGAGGCCTAGGTCTACATCCACGCAGAGAACCGGATGTTCAGGTATTTGAATCCCATCACTGGGTGTATGTATTGCTTTTCATTATCATGTAGCCAAGCATTTCCAGTATTACAGTGGCTGTAATGTATAGCAATTTTTTGACTTGAGTTATGGTTTTAGTAGAGAGAGTTCCATTGTCGTCTTCTAGCATTCTATCTGATTGTACTTCTCTACTGGGCCTTGGTAACCAGTCTCAAAGGCTAGATTATCCATGATGTTATATGATGTTATAGGTGAGTATAAGATTAAACTTGTACCTACCCCATCCTTGTCTAGCATTTTAACCAATCTTAGTCTAGAATTTTATCAATCAGTAGTGTGTTTTCAATAGTATCCAAATCAATCTTTCTGTCGAATGCTTAACAATAACAAAATCCCACAGTTAACAAAACAGTACATTATTTTTGTACTTCAATAACTTACCAAATATCAGTATAAATACAGTCAAATATTATGAAGAATCCACATAGTTAAATAAGAGATTCATCTGAAAAACTTTGAGAATATAGAAGAATTCTGATTCATTTTTTCTGTATAACTTTTCTGAATTACTGATACTTTTTGCAAGATTGTGTGATGTTTCTTTGACATAGCAGATGGCAGATATGAAAACCATGCTCTTAAGAAGTCACAAATTTTCCCTTCAAAAATAAAATGGTGATTGACCAATGTTAGTGTTATAAGCTTATTCTTTTCTCTCTATATTCACAACCAGATAAACTACACATTAACAACTACAACTCTTGCCAAAATTAAAAAGCATCCTAAAATCCACATTGCCTGCTGCCTCCTTGCTGGAATGAACCAGCAGCCATTTTTTTGATGGTAGGTGCAGACAAAATATATGTATTTAAGAAAAATTATATGGCTGACCAATTTCCTCTCAATGACTCTGGGCACCTTACAAAGATAAAAGGCCAATACAAGTACAATTAAAAAAAAAACACCTAGTAATCTCCCCACCCCTATATTTCCTCTACTTCAAAAAAACAAAACAAAAGATCTCTGAGCTTCTTTTCCTGGTGTGGTTTTAAAGTATTCTTTCCCCATATGTCACCTTGACTTTTTCCTGTCTTGTTTGGGCTGGTGTGTTCTACTTCATTTCAGACTAAACTTTAACTGAGTCAATGATTACTATGATCTCCAATATATTCTAGAATCACTGTTAGCATATCACACGTGCCTTGTGAAGGTTACTGGTTTGACATCCACAGGCAATTTTTTAAAGTGCTATTTCTTTCCCCTTGAGCTACCTCCTTTTTCCTGTATATATTTTTTAAAAAAAATAGGTCCAGCAGTGCACTATTCTATCATTTTCCCCAGTCACTTAAAGAATTGTTGAAAATCATTGTTCAAAATATTGCTCAGTCTGCTCAAATCATAGATCTCTTAGATCATGGAAAAGTGAGTCCACTTCTCCCTCTCTCCACTTATACTAAGGTCCTATATTGAATTTGAAACTGAATCTCCATCTACTACTTATTTCCTGATGAAGGTTTCTTTGCATTGAATGAATCAGGCCTCCTTTGTCATCCCTGAACAACTTTTACTAGATGATACTGTTTAAAGAAAAATCTTCATCAGGGTCCAGTCCAAGCTGGGAATAAGCAAAATGAAGACTGCTTCAGAAAGAAGGTTGGAGTTTATTGAAGAGGAGAGCCAGACAGAAAGATGACCACATGTAGTAGGGAGTGGTGGGTTTTTGTACCTTCTTGAGCTTTTGTTTGGAGTTGTTTCTGTGGCATGAACTTTGACCTGAGTCTGAGTGTACCTTTCTGGTATTGTCATTGTGATGGTTTAATCCTATTATGTCCCAAAAGTCATATCCTGCTTCCTTGGGGTGTGTGGGGCTGATGACTTTGTCCTGTATTGGATTTTTTTGGTGTGAGGGATTGTTGATTCTAGGGATCTTTGTCTTTCTAATCCCATCAGCTCTAAGCTTCCAGGTGCCAGTCTTTCTGAAAGGATTATGATATCTACATTTCTACAGAGCTGGTTTTTGCATGGGAGAGGGAGACTTGGGGCTATTAAGAAAAACTGGCCATGCTTTTCTGCCTTTTTAAGATCCTTTGAGGAAATATAATATTCTGCCCTTTTTAATATTTCCTTCCCTGAGTGAGGGGCTGACTTCCCACAATAACATGGTTGCTTGTGGATATTGTATATTTGATAATGGGTATGAGATTCTGAAATGCAATAATGCTCTATATTAGTATGAAGGTAAAATAAGGCCCTCATATAGCTTGCCCTGCACAGAATGGATAGGTCTATTTTTGAAAACAGCCGAAGGAGATTGAACTTCAGGATGCTCAAGTCTCAATTTGAATTTGTATACAGTATAAAGCATGCCAATGGTATCAAAATGCAAGATGTTGCTGTTTGTCCCATGTCCACGTGATGTCATAGGATTATATGAATGCCACATTTTTCACAGAAGCAATTCAATAAAAGTGAGACAAGAAGAATCAAGAAGTCAAAAATCCATGGGAGAAAATTGGATTTTTAACATACAGAACAAAATATTTGAAGGTTAACAAGGCACCATTGTTAGTCAGGATTTTGCATTTACAATTATGCAGTTTTTCAATGAAGCAAAATGCCCAATGCTCTTGATTTCTTACAAAGGCCGCAGTTTTTCAGGTCATGCATGCTCCAAATATTGTTTTGAAAGCTTCCTAAATATGATTTATAAACAACAACCAAAGTGATATCTAATGAACAATTTTGTTACTGATTAACTAACCATCTAGTTATTGTTCAGTAATGGACAGTGTCCAAGTCAAATAAAATTAATAATTCATAAAATGCATGATTGAAGTGAAGGTTCTAGAAAGGAGATAGGTATAATAAGATTTTTTAAAGGTTTGAGAGACTCCTGGCCAGTTCAAGGTGTCTAACATTGTGGCCCTTTTCCATTTATGACTCCTGGTGAGCTTTTCTAAGTCAGAAAAAAGTGGGAGCAAAATTGCATGCAGCCATGCTCAACATCTCAAAAAGTTGTCAACATAGTGTTGACACTGTTGAAAAGTTGCCAAGTAGACCAGACTGCCAATTGGTTGTTCAAAATGTCCTGGAAATAATGTATTTTAAAATGACCATTGAAAAAAATTTGATAGGAAAAAACCAAAAAGACTGTAACTCTGTATTTCATTTGGAAGTGTGTCTGGGAGACGAGGTAAGGCAAGCTAGTGTTGGCAAGCAGTCTGGAGACTGGGGAAAGTGATGTATGTTTTGGTGTTATTTGCAGTTTAGTTTTGCTTGCTTTTCCTCTGAGTCTTGCCTGCTTGCCTTCTGTGACATAGGGTTGATTGTTCTGCTTTTACAGAACTCTGGATCTCACCAATTTACTTCTGCCAAATAAGTATTATAACAGGTACTCAAAAGTGCATTTATATTTTGTGTTTGTGGTGGTCAGAATTCACCTTTCCCTTGTATTCAAATTCACATGGAAATTATTTTTCTTTCTTCATAGTCTGTCTTCTGGTAAATTAGTATTTGGTGAGTGGTGATGCTCATTATGGCAACAATATTATGAGAATGTCAATGACATGCATTCAGACTACAAAAAAGGGCCTACTGATCCTCAAAAGATTGAACAAGAGAATCATAGACGGTAAGCAGAAAATGTGTAGCCTGATAGAACTGATTGACGTGTAGAACTTTGCAGAAAAGATTAAAGCAATTTGGGAAACTTAGGGTACATCTGGGAGATGTTTCCCAATATATATATTATCATATAAGATGACAATATATTTATATTTATCAGTTACATTGATATCACACCTTTCTTCCAGGAGCTCAGGGTAACATGCAGTACTCTGTCCTCCCATTTTCCATCATGACAAAAACCCCACATGGTAGGTTGGGTTGAGAAGAGTCCCAGGTCACTCAATGAACTTTTATAGCTGAGGTTGAATGCTAATCTGGGTCTTCCTGGTGTCAGTCATATTCCTCAACACTTACACCACACTGAAAACTAATAAGTAAGCAGCAATATGGCAAGTCTAACTACAATTCACATTCCCAACTGCCAAATATATTTACAGCAGCCAACTTAGGAATTCTGGGAGTTGAAGTCCACAGCTTGTAAAGTGGCCAAAATTGCCCATCCCTGATTTACAGGATTATTTTAAAGCAAGGTGACAGTTATTTTACCATCTAATTTTCACTTTAAGGAACCAGACCTTCAAATTAGACACAGGTATTAAAAGAATAAATGGCCCATGTTGAAAAAAATGTTGACAAACTTTTCCCTGACATTATAAACCTTCCACTTTCATTCTCCAAGAATGAAGTATATGATGCCAATGAATTCGTAAGTCTTCATCTGAGTCCTTCATGAACTCAACATCAAATGTCTAAATACGCCTGAAGGCCCACAGTGAATCCCTTTCAGATTTGAAAGCTTGTACTAGTTGATCAACTGGCCCATAGATATGGGTTTATATACACAATAACTCAGCTCAGGAAGGAATGTTTTGGAGCCTTTTGTGTGAAGCACTTTACTCCTAGACACAGCTTACATTTCAATGCATAGCATTATGGTTCATTCCACAGTAAACCTGATGTTTCTACTGGATTTGGCATTTTTAGTAACTGAATGAGTCCTTCCCAAGGGCCTTGGAGGTGTTGTTGTTTTATGGTGTTGTAAGCTGTTCCAAATAAAATTGCCTTTATTTGGTGATTTTGTCAATGCCAATGGTGTTCAAGTGGTACTCTAGAGGTTTTGGAATTGCTGCCATTACTATTGATAATACCTTTCTTTTCTTTTGCCACAGTTGTTCTATTTATATTTTCAGGTCTTTATATTCTATACTCTTCTCCAGTTCTTTCTCTTCTAACCTGATGTCTCTAGGTACTAAAACATCCACTATCCAAACTTTTTTTGTCTTTCTTATCAACAATTGTTAAGTCTGGGGTGTTATATAGCAGGTGCTTGTGTCTTTGAATTCTAAAGTCCAGAGTAATTTAGCTTCTTTATTTTCTATTACATTGTCTTTTTTATGTCCCACCAGTCCTTGCTTCCAAGCAAATGGTATTTCTTGCAAATATTCCAATGCACCATTGTTATTATTATTGATATTAATTACTATTGTAAACAGAGCTTGGCCATTTGAGCTTTTATTCCATGGAAAGCAGATGGACACCAGGAATTAGATTCTTGGTTTAATTGATTTCTACATTACCCCTTATTCTCTTTCAGAAACTCACTGTTGTCTTCATAACTATCTTCCAGAAGCAGCAGTAGAAGTATTTACTATTATCAGCAGTACTGTGTCTCTTTAAATGAACTCAAATGTTTATTGTTTGTAGAGGAAGGCCTCAAAGAGGCTTTTAATTTTGAATTTACCTTCATCACTGTGCATCAGACTGTTCTAAGTTTTAAATCAGTTGCCACACTTTGTGATTGTGGGATGTAAGATGTCACTCAGCTATGCTGTAACATAATACATGTCACCTGAACAAGGGAAAAAGCTAATAAATTGCTCAAATGATGACAGATTCATAGGGGATTTGCACACATACAGCACAGATGTCCGCAGGAAAAGTCTTTTCACATCTTATATTACATTAGCTTTAAAACAAGGAATGACCTATACTATGAAGAACAATGCACTGTTTTGCCCTGCATGTTGTAAGGGTGCTGATGTCATTTCAATGCTGTCAGCACCACCATTTATCAACATTGCTCATGTGGTAAGTACAGTGCTCCTTAGTTTTGAATGTGTGATCAAAACTGGGGAATAACATGCTATAATAAAATAGTATAAGCTGCAATTTGAATATAAACACTGTTAATTCTAAGCACTCATAAAAGAAGGCATCTGGTTAGAAACCAGGAGACTGAGTTCTAGTCTCACCTTGGGAACAAAACTAGCTGGATGATCTCAGGCATGTCACTCTCTATTGGTCCTAGAAAGGAGGCAAGGACAAACCAATTCTGAAAACCCTTGCCAAGAAAACTGCAGGGATTGGTCCAAGCAGTTCCCATAAAACAGGAGTCTTCAAACTTGGCCCTTTTATGACTTGTGGACTTCAACTCCCAGCATTCTTCAGCCAGAGTGTCTGGCTGAGGAATTCTGGGAGTTGAAGTCCACAAGTCATAAAAGGGCCAAGTTTGAAAACCCCTGCCATAAAATCAAACATGACTGAATGGATTAAAAAATGAAATACTCTGACTTTCAAAGGGTATTATTAAGGGTATTTATTAAGCAAAAATCAAGAACACAGGGGCATAACCTCAAACTGACATGAGGGAAGTTCAAAAGTAATGTTAGAAAGTACTACCTCACAGAAAGAGTAGTGGAAGCTTGCAATCAATTTCCAGCTGAGGTAGTGGGTCAATCATCAGTAACTGAGTTTAAACATGCTTGGGATAAACACATGTTCATCATCTGGCAAAAATTTAAAATAAAATAAAAGAAATAAAAATAAAAAATAAAAATAATCATTAAAAAATGAAAAATAAACCAAAAAGAAATATAATCAAAGGGCAGACTTGATGGACCACTAGGTCTTTTTCTGCCATTAGTTTTCTATGCTTCTATGTTTCTGTACTTCAAATATTTATGAAGTTATCCAAAAGATGTTTGTCTCCATCTATCAGTATTTTATAAGACTTCTTTGCTTTAATCTAAGTAATAATTCCCCCCCCCCCCAAGATGCATGAAACCCTTAGTTGGCACTGAAGATGAATAAGGTGTAGCGCTATATGCTAATTAGAATCCCACAGTGCTCTAGATCTCAGCCAATACGATTTTGTGGAAGGTGCCAACTTAATGAGTTATATATGAATTCTTTGAGTAGCCAAATAGTGCTATTGCAAAGGGATGAAAATATTGGACTTAGTAATTACAAAGTTAGAGATTTTTTTAAAAAATCCTAAGTGGAGAAAAAGCTCCTAAAATACTCCCCTAAAAATTAAATATTTTCATTGGGCACTGAATATTAAATGGCTGCGTTAGATGATTGTGGGATAGAGAATAAATAAAGACTATTCTGTAAATAGAAATTATTGGCTGACTGACTGAAACTGAAAAAAACCAATATTACCTTCATACATGCTGCTTAAAGGAAGCATAAAACAGTGGTAGCTTTCAGATGAATACTGTAACCAGCTACCTCATACTGTAGAATAGAGGAATTCCATGATATCAGGGAAAAATCCTACCACTTTTGATTTAAAAGCAAGGATAGAAAATGCAGTATGACTGGAATGGGTTCCAGTAAACAGAGTACTTTTGGCTCAAATCAGAATGGTTTGTAATATGCTACAAATATATATTGTGAACATACGTAGGTACAAAAATATCCTAAAAAAGAATTTTATATTTTCTGTATGATATATCTCCATTTTTTTAAGATTGTGATCAAGAAAGATGATCCTAGAGGGGTGTGTGAAATGAAAATTCTTGCAGTTTTCTAGAAAATATTCCCAAAGTATAGTCATTTGTCCATTCATATTTTTATGTGCTGGAAACTGAGATCCCAGCATAAATGTGTCAAAATATATTTGCAGTGCAAAATGGAATAAATGCTTAATTTGAAGTTTTTTAAAACATTTCCTACATATGTTACATGACAGAAATTTTATATATATATTTATATGTTAACTCTCCCATTGCCCTGTAAAATGTTTACTATATATAGAACACCTTCTGTGACCAATCAACTGAAATACATAAGAATAAGCTGTGCTTTAGTGAATTATTAATGCTATCACAATCAATTAAAAATATTTGAAAGGAATTTCATTGCATTTTTTTTGTCCTCCACATATTATGATAAATCATTGCTACTGCTTCAGCTTGTGGTTTTCCTGGCAAGATTCCCCCCCACCCCAATACTCAAAAGACATAAAATTTTGTGCAACTGGTTTATGTAAACATCTTTTGTTCGTGATATGACATGGAGTAGGCAAGGGCTGGATTTAGTTGGCTTCTATCTCTTAAGGATTTCTTTTACTTCCATTTTTAGCAAAGAGAATTTGTACTATGAAGTTTAGGACACATTGGTCACAAATCCATAATAAATCAGTTACATGAAGACACTGATCTGATGCTCATTCTTCTTTATAATTCATATTGCTGGCCCATATATTTTGTGGTTACATTTTTATATCCATTTTTAATCATGGTCTCTAGCAACTATTTTTAGAAGGCAATTGGGGAACTTAATTTGGCAAACAGGAAAAAATCAAAAGCTGGGTTTATAAAGATCAGTATACTTTCATCCTATTTTTATGTTATAACTTGATCAATAGATTTTTTTGGGGGGAAAGCCCTCATCACCATTGTTTGTTTTTTTCCTATATAAGTTTTGTAAAAACAAAATTAGCCTGTATTTTTTATATCTTCTTTCTTTAAAAAAAGGACAAATTAAGCAGCACCATTTCATTCCAAATAAAAAATCATAATTTAAACTTATGATATACTATTTATGCCTTGTGTATAGTGGCATTAATCTTATGAATAATATTTCCCTGTTTTGTTGTATATGGAAAAATTACATCTATTATCTTATGCTACTTATTCATTAATTTGAGTACACATTCTTCCATTTGGTCAGAACTATCATAAAAGGTTTTAGCAATGTTAATTCCTACCATCCTAGAAAGTGTTAACATATTTAATGAGGCAGATACATTGTGTGCAACATCTATGCATTTCCCATTTTTTTATTTTTTATAATAATATTTGTTTTAATTTAAGAGTATTTTTGTATTTTAATGATGATTTTAGTGTGTGTGAGAGAGAGAGAGAAAGAGAGAGAGAGAGAGAAAAAAAATATCTCCATCTCATTTTTTTGTTGTTGCAGGAAATGAATTATTTTATATCACTGAATATTCCATTCCAGAACCAAATGTATTCTTGAAATAAACTATTAAACATAACCACCAGCAGCTAGCAGTTGCAATATCATGGCCTGTTTTTTGTTTTAAAGTCAGTTTCATCCTTTGTTCAAAATCAGCAGGGGAAAAATATCCTATGGTCAATATCTACCTCCACTCCAAACAAGATTCAGAAAGAGTTAAAAGCGCAAATAAAATTATGAAAGCCTAATGGTATTTTTATAACAGAGCTCCTGCTATTCAGCTGTATTTCAGCAAAAACATTGCACATTTTGATGACTGTCAAAATTTACATAACTTACTCTACATGAATTAACTATGAGGTATAAAATGCAACTTTGGCTGAATAAAACCACAGCAATTGTAATGCAGGATTTCAGGCAGTACTAAAATAATATGACATCAGAAAAGACAGCAACAGCAGCAAAATACATGAATATGATGCAGGGCAAATTAGTTAACATTTAGAATTCTTCTACAGAAAGGAGAGACCAGAAGAAATATGTCGAAAAGTGTCAGTGAATCTCCCACTGTCTTTATTTGAAATGTATGGCACATTATACACATTAAATTATTACTTTATAGAACTAGTATAGTGTTGTACAATATAGTTTGAAATACGGTGTATGTTGTTGCATTGGCGATGTGTACAATCTGTGATATGGCCCTGAAGAGCAAAGACTGACTTACCATACACAATAGGAAAAGATGACTTCTAAAAAGCTAGTGCATTTTGAAAAGATTAAAGTATAAAAGAAATAAATCTCAGTCTTGAAAACATTTTTTCTGAAGATTCCTACCCTTTATCTGATAGGAAGGAAGGAAGGAAGGAAGGAAGGAAGGAAGGAAGGAAGGAAGGAAGGAAGGAAGGAAGGAAGGAAGGAAGGAAGGAAGGAAGTCATAAGGACTTGGTGGGGGAATCTTTGTTTCTTTCTAAAAGCCTAAAAGTTATACCCAACTGCAGCACGAAGAGTAAAGAGGTTGTTATTCATATTAACTACATTTACATTCCCATCGCAACATCCAGAGAGCTAATAGTGGGGTTATTAACATAACAAACGTAAATGTTCTATATAAATAATACTGTTTCAGGCCAGCAACCGCTCATCTGACAGCATTTAGGCACAGGCTCAACATCTGTTTATGAACACTTTGCCTAATGATATCATCAGATATCATTAAGTGCGGCAGAATACAGCACAGAGGCAGGTGCAGCTGCCTTCAGTACCCATCACAGAGGAAGAAAAGAGCTGCATTCCCCATCCGAAAACCCATCATTAGGACAATTTTCTTCGACAAACCAGCCCTGTGATTTCAATCTGTATATCACCTGTAATTGTAGTTTTTAGCAAGAAGCTGATTCTATACATTTAGCAACGGATCACGTTGATGGCCTGAATACTGGAAACACATTTGTGGTACCAGCTGCAGCGGCTTTTTTTAGAGCCTGTGTTAACAAAATACTGCTAACAAGGCAATGCTTGGAGTGCAGCTTTGTTTCTCTTTCTTGTTCATGGTGTTTAGATGTGCATAATTATGGAAATTAGTGATTGATTGCTTCTCAATAATAATTGATTATTGGTCACTGAACCTTCGCCAAAGCACTGCAGCAGGAGGTGAGTTTGGGAGCTCAGCCGTTCTCCGACACGGAAAGGAAGGGGCCACAAAATTCTCAGCTTGTACATCACTTGCCATGATAAACAGAGCAAAGGGACAATCGAATGTCCCAAAGTCTCGCTTGCCTGCAGGCAAATTGTAGAGATCATAGCAAGCCCGTCGAATTCTCCCTACGGACTGTGTAAGAAACATACATCATTTTTATATATGTCAGTTGCTCTTTGATTTGAAAACAGTTCTGATATATTTCTTTTTCTTTTGCATTGGTTTTCTTAACTTATACAATTTAGGTTTATATGTGTTCACAAATACATGTATATTGCAATTAAGGCTCTCCTTAAAAGGAAAGAGGCACAAATTTGAGTTTTACAAACAAAACAGACTAAAAAAAATTACTATACTCTTCTTCTGGTATCTTCTCCGTTACAATATTGCTATCTTTGATTAAAATATGCAAAACTGAACAAAAATATATATACTGTATATAAAATTCTGGGGATGACTTTCTCAAGACAAGTTATCTAAGCAAGTTATATTAAAGCCAATATAAACCTTTAACTCCAATTGGTATGTTTCCCCATTTCTGGAGACTACGAACACCAAAATCACTCATATGAAGCTTACGGAAAATAGAAAATACTAGAACTATCAAAAACCTGATAACGATAGCAGTTCAAATATTTAAGACAACATTAAATACCCCAAGGTTAAAAAACAGCTAATAATAATAACAATAACAACAACAAGGTTGACTCAGCCTTCCATCCTTCCGAGGTAGGTAAAATGAGGACCCAGATTGTTGGGGGCAATTAAGCTGATTTTGTAATAATGCCGCTTGGGGGGTGTGTGTGAAAGCCCTAATAAGCAGGCATATACATAGAATGAAGGCTACTGCTAAGCTTGTAAGCTGCCCTGAGTCTTCGGAGAAGGGCGGGATATAAATGGAATTAAAATAAATAAACAACAACAATTATCGTCATCATTTTAGGATGAAATCCAGTGGGCAACTGCACTCTTTTACTCATCTTCTTTGCAGCTCCCACAAGTGTCTTAAAACCTGCTGAGATGCTTTGTGAGACCTTCTGGAACAGATCTTTAGGGAGATGGAACAACTAGATGGGAGAATCTCCTTTCTCTTGTATTTCATTATACTGTATGAATACAATCTTGCTACTCTGTTCCCCCCCCCCTTTGGTTGTATTTATAAAGACACTTATTTCACTTAATTCAATATTTTTGCTTAATGTGAAGTCCGCTGGTGTTTAGATTTTGTGTTTCATTTTAACAGTGCTTAGGCAACTAAATGAATAAAATCTCAAAATTTTACAAATTGTGTCAAGATAACAGATTAGCTTTCTTCTACATCCATGGCAATCTCTATCTGTTACATTGGACCAAACAGCTACTGCATGTGTTTACATACGTATCTGCTTCCTCCCTGTCGCATCAGACATTGTGCCCGAAGTTAAATAGGCTGCTGATTAAGAAATACAATTGCAAACTTCTCAGTAACTGGGTAGATCTCTGCATGTGTTTCTGATCAACATTGTTTATGTTAAAACATTAATGTATTAATTTCAAAAATTGATTTAATTCCTCCTATTTGTCATAGCAGATTTTTCCATATTTACTTTCATATTTCCTTAGGAGATATATTTACAAATACCAGTTAATACTAAACATGTAATAAAAATATGCAAGTAGCCAAAGGGAAAGATATATAATAAATATACATGGTTAATTTAACTTTCATCGTCTGCTGCAATGCAGACAAAAACGGATTTCTTCAAGTTTCGGTTCTAATTGAGATAGAATTCTCATTGGCACTTATCTGCTGTTTTAAAGGGAAGGAATAGCACATGCGTCGTTGCAAGTAATGTTAAGTCTCCTTTAGCGAGAGGCCTGCAAACTTTGACCTCTTTCACAGAAAGGATCATGGCTATCTCCATGACTTTTAACTTCAACTCCAAGTCTTTATTGCCTAAATTAAGAAAAATTTCTGCCGCCACTGACAGAGGCAAAACAGAATACAACTGTTTTTCCAAACTAAAAGCACAGCAAGATATTTATAGATAAATCTTCAATGTAGAAAACTACTTACATATACAAATCAGAAAATTACTTGTAGAAGTTCAAGATCATATAGAATGTGTAAGCCTCCATGTATCAAAAATATCATGTATAGCTTTACTGATATAAGAAATGCTGGAATACAATACATCTCTTTTTTATCACTACTCAGTTCACAGATTGTGCTGGACTCATATTTATACATTTTCAGCAAAAAAAAGAATACTGCAGTATATATATATATATATATATATATATATATATATATATATATATATATATATATATATATATAAAAAATTTTATTTTTATTTCCATTTATATCCCGCCCTTCTCCGAAGACTCAGGGCGGCTTACAAGCTTAGCAGTAGCCTTCATTCTATGTATATGCCTGCTTATTAGGGCTTTCACACACACACCCCAAGCGGCATTATTACAAAGTCAGCTTATTGCCCCCAACAATCTGGGTCCTCATTTTACCTACCTCGGAAGGATGGAAGGCTGAGTCAACCTTGAGCCTGGTGGGACGCGAACCTGCACTAATTGCAGGCAGCTGGTGTTACTTAAGGAGGCATTAGCCCACTGCTCCACCATGTTAAATGTTTGTTAAGCATTCAGAATACACTTGCTTAGTCCCAGACACGGGACAAATCTTATTTCCTGTTTCAGCCTAGCCCAAGGCCATCTACAGGCAGTAGGCACAGCAGTGGCAGCTCATATTTGTGTAAATTTTTTTTGGCTTGCTAACAAATAATAAAGGGAGTCTCCATTTATTCTTTGTTAGCAAGCCAAAATTTTTATATATATGTTACTATACCAATAGAAAAAAATATTTGTAGCTTGGGGTTGAACTGTGGGGTTACCTAATTGAACAATGAAGCATCTGCAAATAAACAACTAAGATCAGAAAACTCCAAAGACCTTGTATATAATTATACATCACATAAAATTTACGTGAAATAGTGAAACAATTAATTCATTCTAAAATATTAAAGTAAATTGAAATGGGAAATCCCTTTCTCAACTCCTCCAGGTGAGATTCAAGGTTCTGGTAATGGTTTCCAAAGCCCTACATGGCATGGGTCCGGAGTACATTAGGGATCACCTGCTGCCAGCGTCAACTTCCCTCCGCCCAGTGCGCTCCCACAGAGAGGGCCTCCTAAGGGTGCCGCCGTTCGGAGAATGCCGTCTGGTGGCCCCCAGGGGGAGGGCGTTCTCTGTGGGTGCGCCTGACCTATGGAACCGTTTACCGGTTGAGCTCCAGATGGCTCCCGACCTTCGCTCCTTCCAACGCGACCTAAAAACCTATCTGTTTGAGCAATCCGGTCTGGTCTGACGGGTTTTGTTTTAATTATTGTTTTAATGTAATTTATCTTCTGCATTTGGGCATTAGGGTTTAATTTGTTTTCAATTTCTGTATTTGTGCATTTTGATATTTATGTCCCTGTTCACCGCCCTGAGTCCTTGGGGAGAAGGGCGGTATACAAATCAAATAAATAAATAAATAAACTCATACAATAAAGAATGATAGTTTAAAAACATGAGATATAAATGTGATACTTCATATCCAATCCAGTCCTAAAAATCATAAAGTTCTGCTCAGCACATTGCACATTTGAAATTCTAGACAACATACTCAGATTCCACTTCTAATATGATAATAATAAAAATAATAGTGATGCATCCTATAAGGTTATTACTAAGATACCTGTGTGAAAAACACTTTCAGCAAGTGCTAGGAAAATATTAGAAAAGATAAATCTACAAACTCCATGGATACCCTATGAATGCTCAGTGTCTGGTGGTAACAGCAGGAGAAAATAACACTTCATGTAACCTCAAAGCAAGTTCTTTATTATCTAGATATTTTTCTCCAACAGTGGATGCATCCTACTTAAAAAGAAACTACTGGATTAGTGGTACTTCTTTTATTTCCTACTAGTGAGACTTTTCTTATGATATTTTTTTAGTTGCAGCATTTTTTACTGAACAGCATGTTCAATGCCTCTTTTTGATAATGCTATTTGAAACCATCACCTTGGTTCAAGACTATTTTAAATTAAAAAGCAGTCTGCCCCACACCTTTGACTTACAGATGCAAAAGTAGAACATTCCCTTCATTTATGGTTAATCTCCCTTATTTACCATGAAACCTATTCTTAATGTTATTAAGTATAATGGGATAAAAATTAAGAATAATTTATTTGATTATTTACAACATTAACACTTCTCTATGGCCTCCCCTCCTCTCTGCCATGTCTCCTCAAAAGGAATCGGGGAAAATCCAAACAGCATGTAGAGGGCCTCCTAAAAGCTGCATAGGAAAGGAAGAAATCTAAATCTAAATCTAAATCTAAATCTAAATCTAAATCTAAATCTAAATCTAAATCTAAATCTAAATCTAAATCTAAATCTAAATCTAAATCTAAATCTAAATCTAAATCTAAAGTTATCAGGGTAACTCTGTAGGCAGCTGAGAGGTTGGGAAGGATGAATGATCCTCCTGGATTCAGTAACAGCTTTTGAGCCAAGTTCCACCCATCCCAGGGCCCTCAGTGATGGGACCTACTTATAGAACAGCATGTCTGACCCTTCGCAACCAGTTCTATGGAAAATGTCATGAAGCCAACAGAGAATCCAGTTAGTTATTCAGTTGCTTTAGTGGTTCTACTGTTTTAAACTACTTTAGCCTCACAGAGTTCTCTATGATTTGACAGTTGTAAAAGTCAAAATTATAAATTACAAAAACAAAAACAAAACAACTTTTGGCCCTGTGCTACATCTAAAGCCTCATGTCATTTATAACCAATAATGGGAGCAATAATTTTCCCATTCTCTGAAAGAAATTATCAAGTGTCTCATTTGCAACCATTTCATTCTTTAATTCCATGCAGCACTTAACATGGCTGGGCTAATTTCAGAAAAGTGCTTTGTTTCTTCAAACTTGAAAACTCTTGGCTGAGTCTCCCAAAATTTGCCCATACCTATAAAACTCTGATCAAGACACAGTTACATATCAAATGTACATCTACAGCAAAAGAAGGCAATAAAAACAAAAGCCAATTTTCAATCTTCAATAAAACACATTCAATTAACAACTACTACTTAATCAGCATTCAACTTGAAGACTTAAGAAGCACTGAACAGTTATGCCTTGGCCTTTTCTTCCAACTGCTATTAAATAAGCAGAAATATCATCTGTTAAAGTTCCCTGAAATTCAAGATTTGGTGATCATGACCCCAGAAACGGACAAGTCTCCAATGTTTTTCTACATTTAAAGGAGTTAATGTAATATCCAAATAAGACAGCTGGAAGTAAACCTCCTAAAACTACAATTCAGCTGATTTAAGGAGGAAAAGAACATCAAACTGCAACTGCCTAAGATGTCGTATTTCATTAGATCCAGTGTGCAGCATGTTCCCACTTGTTTCTTTTTCCACCTCATTTTTTTTACAACAGTCCATGCGTTGTTGTGTTGTTGCAGTAAAAAGAAATAACTGCACTAATCACATCATTTGCTTTATTCTGTGTACAGTGAGCAGAATTGCCGGCCCTTCTGTTGAAATACAGCTCTTCCTTCTTCACCCAGCTAATTTAGCTATGATAGCTATTTAGAGTACCGTACTATCATTTGTTCAATTTACCTTTTCAATTGATAGCTGACAATGTGTTGTTCTAAGAGCATCCATTTAAAAACATTATTTGCCATTTGCAACATTTACCACCTGCTCCCAATGCTTTGCTCTTGGGTAGAAAAAAGTATCAGCAGAGCAGTAGGTGGAACCAGAAGCAAAATGCTTACACTGGGGAACATATTTCTCCCCTTAAACGTCCTCTATTTTAACAGCAGAGTTTTGTAAAGGAGAGCAAAATGTTTATGAATCATCTGTCACTTTGCTGATTCAGTAGTCTGGAGTTTTTGTTTTATTTATGTTTTCTTTGTTTGTTTGTTTTTAATACTTGTGATCATTTGTGTCTGTGAACCTTCTTATGGTTATTGCACGTTGCTTTAAAATGATGCATAGGTAGAGGTTTTTGCCAAGCTAGCAAAAAACACTCATTAAAACTTGGTGACACATCTGTGTCAGTCAAATAACTTCAGTCGTTTAGCCCAGGAGGGGCTAAACCAGTTGTCCAATCTTGGCAACTTTAAGACTTGTGGACTTCAGCTCACACAATGGCTGGCTGGGGAATACTGGGAGTTTAAAGTCCACAAATCTTAAAGTTGCCAAGTTGGACACCTCTGGGCTAAACTGTATGACTTCAAAGTGCAGGATGGTGATTACGAGTGTTAAATTGTTCTGTACATAAAAACACCCTGCAGGAAACTAGCATACTAGGAAGAAAAGTTCTTACCCAGCTGTCTGGTATGCTATCTTTTTTTTCCTATTTTTGAGGTGCATTTGGTTTATACATTTGGTATACGTAGAGTGATTAAAATAAAAATAACATGGCTAAACCTGTAATACTAGATTTGGATCCTCATGCTTTCGGAAGAGAATTTTGTTCCTGTTAGTTCAAATCCCATTCCTGCATCAATCCCTGGAAAGAAATTGGAAGTGGGTAATTGCAGAACTAGAAAACTATGTATGTATGTACGTACATACATACATACATACATACATACATATATATATATATATATATATATATATATATATATATATATATATATATATACTGTATATACTGTATATATACTGTGTGTGTATATATATATATATACATACATACATACACAAACACACACACACACACACACACACAGAGTATATATACAGTATATAAAGTGTTTGTTAAGTATTTAGAATACCTTCCTAGGCCCCAAACATGGAACAAATCTTATTTCCTGTTTCAGCCTAACGCAAGCCCTTCCACAGGCAGTAGCCACAGCAGTGACAGCTCATATTTGTTAGCAATCCAATATATTTGTGTGTGTGTGTATGTGTATGTATATGTATGCTATGTATTTTGAAGAGCAAATATTTAAAAAAAGAAAAATGCTTCAGGAGGTCCAAGTTTGAATAGGAAGGGTAGGTTGCTCTTCACTCTTTTCCTAAAACTTTTTTTAAAAAACCAAACAGGTGCAGAAAAACGTACTGAATTATTTAAAATTATTTAAAATTAAACAATAAAAATTGCATACCTACCCTCAGACCCCACCCCACAAAATTTAGAGTTCTATGTAAAGCATAGAACTTTACATTGCACAAAATATCACCAGTTGTATCATGTTCTGATTGTCTGGATTATACCAGATTTTTTTTTAAAAAAAGGGGGGGTGTTTACTACGATTCTTGTTAAGTGGGTCAGTTGAAACTATTAAACAGATTCATAAACTATGTTGTTGTGTTTTTTTATTGAGACGATGTCCATTTGACTGTCAGAATTATAACTGTCCAAACAACATAGTCACTTAGCAGTTTTATTAAACTATACCACAGGTCTGCAACCCGCGGCTCCGGAGCCGCATGCGGCTCCCAGTCCTCTGCCATGTGCAGTCCAAAAAAAAAAAAGTGGGACTAAAAAAGTTCAACCAATCAATTCAAATATGTAGGGTAGGTACATATCTCGCCTTGGCTCCACTCTTCAGTCCAACCCTGTTCTGTGCATGTGCGCATGTACGCACATGTGCACACATTTTTTGCGGCTCCCAGTTTTTCCTTTTGTGAGGGAACCGGTTTCGAGTGGCTCTTTCACTGTTTCAGGTTGCTGACCCCTGTACTATACTATGGTCCCTAGTCATCTTCACCGGAGGCCCAAAGTATGACAATAATAACTTAGTCCACATAAGCCTATGCCACAAGAAAAGGAAATTATTCAGGTGCCACAAAACGTGGTTGTTTTTGTTGCTACCAATTAATGTAGCCATGCCTCCAAAATTATAAATTCAAGACCGTCCCTGTCAATCAGTTTGGCAGTACACAGATAAAGGATTAGTTGGAAAGCTTCCAAAAAGGGATGAATCTGGTGTGTTTCATAGAAAGCTTGGTTTTCCAGCTTAAAGGGGAACCATGAATCAATAAGAACCAAAACTGATGCACTGGGAGAGGAAAAGAAAGACATGATGGAGGATTACCCAGGCTCAGTACTCATTCTTAGCTTCATAAGCCACGAACAGTTGAATCCCACGTGCCTCCTTCATTAGAATCATATAGACTATCTACTATGCTAACTCATAAAAAAGATCAAGGATTAATAAAGCCCAGCTTTTATTTTAATGGGTGCTGATCCAGTTGGCAAAAGTCCAGAAAATAAATGATTGACAAATTTATTATTGGAATCAGAAATAATCTCATGTTTTAATAGTAGTAATATATTTAAGTACATAAAAATGAAATTGAGGAAAGGGACACAGAAGAAAATAGATAGGAAGATATCAAATTCTGACTTACAGTATCCACAACTGGTTTTTTTTTTAATGATAAAGTTATGATGCTGAGCTTTTTGAATTGAAGATCAAGCATCAGTATGGGGAGAGAGGTACACTACAGGTAATCCTCGACTTCAAACCATTCATAGTGACTGTTTGAAGTTATAATGGCACAATGACTGCTTTTCACACTTACGACTGTTGCAGCTTCTCCATGGTCACATGATCAAAATTTGTACATTTGGCGCCTGTGTTTATGATGGTTGCAGTGTCTCAGGGTCACATGATCACCACTTGTGACCTCCTGACAAAGTCAGTGGGGAAGTCAGATTCCTTTAAGAACCGTGTTACTAACTTAACAACGGCGGTGATACACTTAAAAACGCTGGCAAGAAAGGTCGTAAAATGGGGCAAAACTCACTTAACAACAGTCTTGCTTAAGAACAGAAATTTTGGGCTGAGTTGTGGTCATAAGACGAGGAATACCCCTATCAGCTAGAAACAGCAGCCCCTGAAATGGGCGGTGATGATATGAACTATAAGAGCAAGGAAGAATGCCCAGTACTTGCAAATATTCAGGAACAGGAGCTAAAGTAAGCCGTTGTTCCCCAAATGCTAACATTTTCGACTATCTTGTTTCTCGCACTACACAAGATATTAATAAAACTGTATATTGTCAATACAAATTCTCAATAGGAATGTGGGTTTAATACCGTACAGTTGGCGTTTCTCCACATTCCGCTGGAGCAACTTCCCTGCCATCTGAGCAGGTTTTTTGCTAAATGCCACTGAAGTGGCTTCACTTCAAAACAACACTTGAGAAGGTTTTTATTTTGTTTTGGAAGGGCTTTATCTCCCCCACCCCCACCCCACACTTTCTTTTCTTTCTTTCTTCTTCTTCTTCTTCTTCTTCTTTTTTTTTTTGGTAAATGTCAATATTCTGACTCCAGCATCAGACATCCTTTCGATGGGAAAAGTTCAATATTTGGCTGTTGAACCCGTGAATGAGTACTGTGCTTCTTAGGCCAGGACAAACTTTTTCCTCAGGAGCACATGCTTGCCTGTTATTTCAAGTTCTTTGAAAAGTATTCGAAAACAACAAACTCCCATATGCCACTCAACTTGGTACATGTTGTTTGGAAGCCGGTTCATATTTTTCTGAATTAAGGATGATTTGAATCCTAGAGGGAAGAGCACTTTTAATCACACTTCTCAGCTCCATTATGTTTCAGAATATTTTGCAGTGCAAATGAAGTAATAATGAGCCTGGAACAATACTAATACTCGAGGAAAAAAAAAGATAAACAATGAGGATTTTTATCTCGCTTCTTGAAGAGATTTGGTCTTAATTAGGTTTTGTTAGACAGACTTACCAAAGCTACCCTTTTGGATTTGGTCACAACTGCTTTAGTTAATTTCTGTTCTGTCGAGAGAAGTATAGACAAATCTAAGAATAATTTATATTTCAGCATGTTTCATTTTCTTGCTTTACTTAGTCATATCCTTAGCATATTCATTGTGTGTGTGTGTGTGTGTGTGTGTGTGTGTAGAGTTTTTCAGTCCATGAAAGTGTAAATTTGCAAATAAGGATATTTTTATTACATCAATTCAGAGGAGCTACAGTGTTATTTATGGTTCTATTTATGTTTGTTACAGTTGCCTTGTTTTAGTGTAAAGTAGTAAAATCAAACTACTTTTGAACTGAAATTATCTCCTACTACATACATATAAAGGTAAAGGTAAAGGTTCCCCCGCACACGCGTGCTAGTCGTTTCCGACTCTAGGGGCCGATGCTCATCTCCGTTTCAAAGCCGAAGAGCCAGCGCTTGTCCGAGGACGTCTCCGTGGTCATGTGGCCGGCATGACTAGACGCCAAAGGCGCACGGAACGCTGTTACCTTCCCACCGTAGTGGTCCCTATTTTTCTACTTGCATTTTTACGTGCTTTCGAACTGCTAGGTTGGCAGAAGCTGGGATGAGTAACAGGCGCTCACTCTGTTACGCGGCACTCGGGATTTGACCCGCCAAACTGCCGACCCTCTGATCGACAAGCTCAGCGTCCTAACCCACTGAGCCACCGCGTCCCTAACTACATACATATATACATGTATATTACACACATAAACCTATATACAAGCACGTATAGTTTTCTTGGCAATTCAAAAGTGAGTTGCTATTGCATTATTCCAGGATGTGGATGGCTTTATCTTTTTTTAAAAAAAATCATTTAGCCTACAGCCTGAACTTCAGAGGTACAGTCCATTCAAGTATACCTAGGTCCATTGCTTAATTTTTGCCAGTTCAACCAGGTGAGCTAGCTATTATGATCTAACTCAGTTACTGATGTAAGACAGACCATCTCAATCATTAATTTTCTCCAGAAAGGGTATTTCTATATTCTGTACATAAATTCACAAGATCCGTGGTGGGATTTAAATATGTGAACAACCGGTTCTCTGTGTGGATGCCGCTTCTGGAAGTCCATTCTGCGCCTGGGCAACAAAAATTAGCTACCGGTTCTGCCAAAGTGGTGCAAACCGGCTGAATCCCACCACTGCACAAGATGCTTACATTATCTTTGAAATTATCTCCTGGTGTGTTCTCTGCAACATTCTACCAAAGAACTAATAAGGTGATGCACACTGTCACTTCTCTTTTTGACTAGATGACCCATAGCTGGGTGAAAATTACTCCCCGATCTGAGCAAAGAAACTCAAAGTCTAATGAGTTGTGAGGCTGATCTTTTTGTCTGACTCTGCCAATTATAAAGATGGCATCAAATAACTCAGTATTTCCCAACGTTGGTCATTCTCAGATATGTGGGCCGCAAGTCACCAAAGTCCACAGCCAGCATGTCTAGTAAATAAAAATTCTGGAAGCTGGAAATAAAAATAATAATAAAATAAAATAAAATAAAATAATAAAATAATAAATAAAATAATAAAATAAAATAAAATAAAATAAAATAAAATAAAATAAAATAATAAAATAAAATAAAATAAAATAATAAAATAAAATAAAATAAAATAAAATAAAATAAAATAAAATAAATAAAATAAATAAAATAAATAAAATAAAATAAAATAAAATAAAATAAAATAAAATAATAAAATAAAATAAAATAAAATAAAATAAAATAAAATAAAATAATAAAATTCCACATACCTGGAAATTGCCAAGGCTGGGAAACACTGTTCCAGGTGGAAGTTCACAGCCACACATAGTGTATCTAACACTAGCAGCAACAGACCCTATCATTTCCCTTTACCTCCTGTGGTATTTGATTATAGTTCCATTGTCCCTTTTATATCCATGATTTAGTTGACTGATCCAATCCAATGTCCTGGTTGTATCACTTGAGCTTCAAATACCTGGCCCATTTCTGGTCTTCTTGGAACTTGCTGGATATTGAATTAGATTTATAGCTTACATTTATCCTTATCCATATGGTTAGGAATATAGGAGTGCATAGAGTAGAGAAGATCAATCAGTTGTTGCATCTCACTCTTTCTTTCTCTTTCCCAGTCTCTGAATAAGGAAAATCTATAATTTTATTGTTATTGATAAAAACGTCTTGATTTACCTCCTGATACCAAGAATTATATTGGAGAATTCTCAGAACGGTAAGTTAGGAAGTTAATGGATGACTTACTTATGTAATATAATATTTCCTCCTCTTTTTAAAACCATATGTTAATTTATTACCCCTTCATGGATTACTGCCTTGTCGTGGCAAAGGGGCTTGCATAATTCAATGAAGCTATGAGCTATGCCGTGCAGGGCCACCCAAGACAGAAAGGTCATAGCAGAGAGTTCTGACAAAATGTGATCCACTGGAGAAGGAAATGGCAACCCACTCCAGTATCTTTGCCATGAAAACCCTATGGACAGTACCAAAAGGCAAAATGATATGACGCTGGAAGATGAGCCCTTCAGGTTGGAAGGCATCCAATATGCTACTGGGGAAGAGCAGAGGGCTAGTACTAGTAGCACCAGAAAGAATGAAGCAACTGGGCCAAAGCCGAAAGGACGCTCAGCTGTGGATATGTCTGGTGGTGAAAGGAAAGTCCGATGCTGTAAAGATTTTTCTCCATAGGAACCTGGAATGTAAGATCCATGAATCAAGGAAAGCTGGACGTTGTCAAACAAGAGATGACAAGACTGAACATCGACATCTTTGGTATCAGTGAACTAAAATGGACAGGAATGGGTGAATTTAATTCAGATGACCATCAGGTATACTACTGCGGGCAAGAATCCCTCAGAAGAAATGGAGTAGCCTTCATAGTCAATAAAAGAGTAGGAAAAGCCATACTGGGATACAATCCTCAATAATAAATAAACCTTTATTGTCAAAATACATGTGTACATTGAGATTAGCTGAGCCTCCCCCTGTGCGCTCTCCCCCCAACACACAGTGACAACAAACCCTCCATCCTACTACACCATGTGAACCAACTACACCACACACCGGCCTCCCAAGTCAATTCTGCATAAATTCACAGAGATTATATCCCATTTAAAAGCCTAACAGCCCACAGATAAAAGCTATTTTTCAGCCTGTTGGTACGACTGGCTATACTCCTATATCTCCTACCGGATGGTAGAAGAGTAAAGAGATACCGTCCAGGGTGTGAGTCATCCCTGAGAATCTTCCTCACTCTTCTAAGGCAATGAGCCCTGGCGATGTCATCCAGTGGTGTCAGGGGACAGCCCACAATGTCTTGTGCTGTGCTCACTACCCTCTGTAATACTTTCCTGTCCACGGCTGTCAGACCAGCATACCAAACCACAATACCATACGAGCGGATGCTCTCTATAGCAGACCAGTAAAAGAGGGTCATTAGCCGTTGTTCTACCCTGTTCTTCCACAAGACCCTAAGAAAGTGAAGCCTCTGTTGGGCCTTTCTAGCCACCTGGGTTGTGTTAACTTTCCAGGTCAGATCTTCACAGAGGTAGACTCCCAGAAATTTAAAGGAGGAAACTCTCCACACAGTCCTCCCCGATGTAAAGTGGGGCAGGTTCCTCCTTTTTTCTCCGGAAGTCTAACACCATCTCTTTCATCTTGCCAATGTTTAGGTGCAAGTTGTTGTTACTACACCATATGGATAGTTTTTGTACCTCCACCCTATATGCTGTCTCATCCCCACCTGTAATAAGACCCACCACAATTGTATCATCTGCGAACTTGATTATTGCAGTGGATAGTCAGATGATACACAATCATAAGTGTGTAAAGAGTACAGGTAGGGGCTAAGCACAGAATAATCTCGGTTCGAATCCAACGCAAACCATTCAATATCACAGTAGTTCAAGTCTATGCGCCAACCACTGGTGATGAAGAGGATGAAATTGACCGGTTCTATGAAGCCCTACAGCACCTTATAGAACTAACACCAAAAATTGATGTCCTCATCATAATGGGGGATTGGAATGCTAAAGTAGGAAGCCAAAAGATAACTGGAATAACAGGCAAGTTTGGCCTTGGAGTACAAAATGAAGCAGGGCACAGGCTGATAGAATTTTGTCAAGAGAATAAGATGCTCATAGCAAACACTCTTTTCCAACAACCCAAGAGACGGCTCTACACATGGACATCACCAGACGGTCAACACAGAAATCAGATTGACTATATGCTCTGCAGCCAAAGATGGAGAAGCTCTATAAAGTCAGTGAAAACAAGACCAGGAGCTGACTGTGGCTCAGACCATGAGCTTCTCATTGCAAAGTTTAGGCTTAAACTGAAGAAAGTAGGGAAAAGCACTAGGCCACTCAGGTATGAATTAAATCATATCCCTGTTGAATATACAGTAGAGGTGACAAATAGATTTAAGGAATTAGATCTGATAGACAGAGTGCCTGAAGAACTATGGACAGAGGTTCGCAACATTGTACAACAGGTAGCAACCAAAACCATCCCAAAGAAAAAGAAATGCAAGAAAGCAAAATGACTGTCTGAGGAAGCTTTGCAAATAGCTGACGAAAGGAGGGAAGTGAAAGGCAAGGGAGAAAAAGAAAGATATGCCCAATTGAATGCAGAATTCCAAAGAATAGCTAGAAGAGATAAGAATGCCTTCTTAAATGAACAGTGCAAAGAAATAGAAGAAAACAATAGAATAGGGAGGACCAGAGATCTTTTCAAGAAAATTGGAGAGATGAAGGGAACGTTTAATGCAAAAATGGGCATGATAAGGGACCAAAATGGCAGGGACCTAACAGAGGCAGAAGAGATTAAGAAGAGGTGGCAAAATTACACAGAAGAACTATACAAGAATGATCTTAATGTCCCTGATAATCACAATGAGGTGGTCACTGACCTCGAGCCAGACATCCTAGAATGTGAAGTGAAGTGGGCCTTAGAAAAGCTGAGCAACAACAAAGGTGACAGTATTCCAGCTGAGCTATTCAAAATCTTAAAAGACAATGCAGTAAAAGTGCTACACTCAATTTGCCAGCAAATTTGGAAAACTCAACAGTGGCCACAGGATTGGAAAAGATCAGTTTACATTCCAATTCCAAAGAAAGACAGTGCCAAAGAATGTTCAAACTATCACACCATTGCACTCATTTCTCATGCTAGTAAAGTTATGCTTAAAATCCTACAGGCTAGATTCTAGCAGTATGTGGATTGAGAACTACCAGAAGTACAGGCAGGATTTCGAAGAGGCAGAGGAACTAGAGATCAAATTGTCAACATACGCTGGATCATGGAGAAAGCTAGAGAGTTCCAGAAAAACATCTACTTCTGCTTCATTGACTATGCTAAAGCCTTTGATTGTGTGGATCATAACAAACTGTGGCAAGTTCTTAAAGAGATGGGCGTACCAGACCATCTTATTTGTCTCTTGAGAAACCTATATGTGGGCCAAGAAGCAACAGTGAGAACTGGACACGGAACCACTGGGAAAGGAGTCCGGCAAGGCTGTATACTGTTTCCCTGCCTATTTAACTTATATGCAGAGCACATCATGAGAAAGGCTGGGCTAGATGAAGCAAAAGTTGGAATTAAGATTGCCGGAAGAAATATCAACAACCTAAGATATGCAGATGATACCACTCTAATGGCAGAAAGTGAAGAAGAACTAAAGAGCCTCTTGTTGCGGGTGAAGAAGGAGAGTGCAAAACTTGGGTTGAAACTTAACATTAAGAAAACCAAGATCATGGCATCTGGCCCTCTCAATTCCTGGCAAATAGATGTGGAAGAAATGGAGGTAGTGACAGATTTTATTTTCCTGGGCTCCAAGATCACTGCAGATGGGGACTGTAGCCAAGAAATTAAAAGACGCTTGCTCCTGGGGAGGAAAGCCATGGCAAATCTAAACAGCACACTAAAAAGCAGAGATATCACCCTGTCAACAAAAGTGCATATAGTCAAG
Source organism: Vipera ursinii (assembly GCF_947247035.1). Classification (NCBI taxonomy): domain Eukaryota; kingdom Metazoa; phylum Chordata; class Lepidosauria; order Squamata; family Viperidae; genus Vipera; species Vipera ursinii. The sequence goes on along the minus strand of NC_139512.1, from coordinate 140,556,212 downwards.
GCTATGGTCTTCCCAGTTGCAATGTATGGCAGTGAAAGTTGGACCATAAAAAAGGCTGAGCACCAAAGAATTGAGGCCTTTGAACTGTGGTGCTGGAGAAGACTCCTGCAAGTCCCTTGGACTGCAAGGCGATCAAACCGGTCAGTCCTAGAGGAGATCAACCCTGACAGCTCTTTAGAAGGTCAGATCCTGAAGCTAAAACTCAAATACTTTGGCCACCTAATGAGAAGGAAGGACTCACTGGAGAAGAGCCTAATTCTGGGAAAGATTGAGGGCAATAGAAGAAGGGGATGACAGAGAATGAGGTGGCTGGATGGAGTCACTGAAGCAGTAGGCGTGAGCTTAAATGGACTCCAGAAGATGGTAGAGGACAGGAAGGCCTGGAGGAATGTTGTCCATAGGGTCGCGATGGGTCGGACACGACTTCACAGCTAACAACAGCAACAATTTATTACAAAAATCTATTTCTATTATAATTTCCCCCTCTTTTTTTGACTGTCAAAAATTTGAAAAATAATTGAATGGTAAATCCCTCCCTTTATTATGATTATTCCTTTAATATTATTATTATTGCCAAGCTAACTACATGGACATACCCATGAGTCACTTGGAACAAAGTTTGATTCAGATGAGATTTTACTTTACTTAGAGGCACAAATCTTTATTGTTGTTGTTGTTGTTGTTGTTGTTGTTAGCTGCGAAGTTGTGTCCGACCCATCGCGAACGTATGGACAACTTTCCTCCAGGCCTTCCTGTCCTCTACCATCTTCTGGAGTCCATTTAAGCTCACGCCTACTGCTTCAGTGACTCCATCCAGCCACCTCATTCTCTGTCGTCCCCTTCTTCTCTTGCCCTCGATCTTTCCCAGCATTAGGCTCTTCTCCAGTGAGTCCTTCCTTCTCATTAGGTGGACAAAGTATTTGAGTTTTAGCTTCAGGATCTGACCTTCTAAAGAGCAGTCAGGATTGATCTCCTCTAGGACTGACCGGTTTGATCGCCTTGCAGTCCAAGGAACTCGCAGGAGTCTTCTCCAGCACCATAGTTCAAAGGCCTCAATTCTTTGGCGCTCAGCCTTTCTTATGGTCCAACTTTCACTGCCATACATTGCAACTGGGAAGACCATAGCCTTGACTATACACACTTTTGTTGACAGGGTGATGTCTCTGCTTTTTAGTGTGCTGTCTAGATTTGCCATGGCTTTTCTCCCCAAGAGCAAGCGTCTTTTAATTTCTTGGCTACAGTCCCCATCTGCAGTGATCTTGGAGCCCAGGAAAATAAAATCTGTCACTACTTCCATTTCTTCCCCATCTATTTGCCAGGAATTGAGAGGGCCAGATGCCATGATCTTGGTTTTCTTAATGTTAAGTTTCAACCCAAGTTTTGCACTCTCCTTCTTCACCCGCAACAAGAGGCTCTTTAGTTCTTCTTCACTTTCTGCCATTAGAGAGGTATCATCTGCGTATCTTAGGTTGTTGATATTTCTTCCGGCAATCTTAATTCCAACTTTTGCTTCATCTAGCCCTGCCTTTCTCATGATGTGCTCTGCATATAAGTTAAATAGGCAGGGCGACAGTATACAGCCTTGCCGGACTCCTTTCCCAATTTTGAACCAATCAGTGGTTCCGTGTCCAGTTCTCACTGTTGCTTCTTGACCCGCATATAGGTTTCTCAAGAGACAAATAAGATGGTCTCGTATTCCCATCTCTTTAAGAACTTGCCACAGTTTGTTATGATCCACACAATCAAAGGCTTTAGCATAGTCAATGAAGCAGAAGTAGATGTTTTTCTGGAACTCCCTAGCTTTCTCCATGATCCAGCGTATGTTGGCAATTTGATCTCTAGTTCCTCTGCCTCTTTGAAATCCTGCCTGTACTTCTGGTAGTTCTCGATCCACATACTGCTGAAGTCTAGCTTGTAGGATTTTAAGCATGACTTTACTAGCATGAGAAATGAGTGCAATGGTGCGATAGTTTGAACATTCTTTGGCACTGCCTTTCTTTGGAATTGGAATGTAAACTGATCTTTTCCAATCCTGTGGCCACTGTTGAGTTTTCCAAATTTGCTGGCAAATTGAGTGTAGCACTTTTACTGCACTGTCTTTTAAGATTTTGAATAGCTCAGCTGGAATACTGTCACCTCCACTAGCTTTGTTGTTGCTCAGCTTTTCTAAGGCCCACTTCACTTCACATTCTAGGATGTCTGGCTCGAGGTCAGTGACCACCTCATTGTGATTATCAGGGACATTAAGCTCATTCTTGTATAGTTCTTCTGTGTAATTTTGCCACCTCTTCTTAATCTCTTCTGCCTCTGTTAGGTCCCTGCCATTTTGGTCCTTTATCATGCCCATTTTTGCGTTAAACGTTCCCTTCATCTCTCCAATTTTCTTGAAAAGATCTCTGGTCCTCCCTATTCTATTGTTTTCTTCTATTTCTTTGCACTGTTCATTTAAGAAGGCATTCTTATCTCTTCTAGCTATTCTCTGGAATTCTGCATTCAATTGGGCATATCTATGTTTTTCTCCCTTGCCTTTCGCTTCCCTCCTTTCCTCAGCTATTTGCAAAGCTTCCTCAGACAGCCATTTTGCTTTCTTGCATTTCTTTTTCTTTGGGATGGTTTTGCTTGCTACCTGTTGTACAATGTTGCGAACCTTTGTCCATAGTTCTTCAGGCACTCTGTCTATCAGATCTAATTCCTTAAATCTATTTGTCACCTCTACTGTATATTCAACAGGGATATGATTTAATTCATACCTGAGTGGCCTAGTGCTTTTCCCTACTTTCTTCAGTTTGAGCCTAAACTTTGCAAGGAGAAGCTCATGGTCTGATCCACAGTCAGCTCCTGGTCTTGTTTTTACTGACTGTATAGAGCTTCTCCATCTTTGGCTGCAGAGCATATAGTCAATCTGATTTCTGTGTTGACCGTCTGGTGATGTCCATGTGTAGAGCCGTCTCTTGGGTTGTTGGAAAAGAGTGTTTGCTATGACCATCGTATTCTCTTGACAAAATTCTATCAGCCTGTGCCCTGCTTCATTTTGTACTCCAAGGCCAAACTTGCCTGTTATTCCAGTTATCTTTTGGCTTCCTACTTTAGCATTCCAATCCCCCATGATGATAAGGACATCATTTTTTGGTGTTAGTTCTATAAGGTGCTGTAGGGCTTCGTAGAACCGGTCAATTTCATCCTCTTCAGCACTGGTGGTTGGGGCATAGACTTGGACTACTGTGATATTGAATGGTTTGCCTTGGATTCTGTGATTTTGAGGATTGTATCCCAGTATTGCTTTTCCTACTCTTTTATTGACTATGAAGACTACTCCATTTCTTCTGAGGGATTCTTGTCCGCAGTAGTATACCTGATGGTCAACTGAATTAAATTCACCCATTCCTGTCCATTTTAGTTCGCTGATACCTAAGATGTCGATGTTCAGTCTTGTCATCTCTTGTTTGACCACGTCCAGCTTTCCTTGATTCATGGATCTTACATTCCAGGTTCCTATGGAGAAAAAATCTTTACAGCATCGGACTTTCCTTTCACCACCAGACACATCCACAGCTGAGCGTCCTTTCGGCTTGGCCCAGTCGCTTCATTCTTTCTGGCGCTACTAGTACTAGCCCTCTACTCTTCCCCAGTAGCATATTGGACGCCTTCCGACCTGAGGGGCTCATCTTCCAGCGTCATATCGTTTTGCCTTTTGGTACTGTCCATAGGGTTTTCATGGCAAAGATAATGGAGTGGGTTGCCATTTCCTTCTCCAGTGGATCACGTTTTGTCAGAACTCTCGACTTTATTACCTGCCTTAAACTAACTTTCTAATACAAATTGGAAACAACATTCTATATAATTATGATTGACTTAATGCTATTTTAACTTACATTAACTCTTCAGGAAAGTGCATGTCCAAAACATGGATTGAAAACATCACAGATAAATTGAATAATACCTTCTTAACAAAGATTCAAATTTATTACTTGTTGTAAAGTAATGTAGCACTGAGGCCTATCATACAAACAGAGCTAGAGGTAAATTAGTCTGAATAACATAGAACTTACATCATAATACATTCAAACCATGGTACGTTAGATCTCAGAACACAGCATACGTCTCAGGATACAGCTGTGTTGGAGGGAGGGAGGGAGGGAGGAAGGAAGGAAGGAAGGAAGGAAGGAAGGAAGGAAGGAAGGAAGGAAGGAAGGAAGTTTGAGTCAAAGGAGGTAGGGAGGAAGTATGTTGCTTATTAAAGATTATTAGTTATAATAACTAAGGAGAAGCCAATTTCAGAGACTGAATGTCACTGAATATCAGTTTGAGGCCAAAAATACAGGATGAGGGTATTAGTTGCATGCTCTCCCTGGAGGCTAATTATGTTCTTAATCAGATGTGCCCTGTACATTTCAAGAGAACAATAAATTCTGACATCTTGGGGAAATAAATTCCTTCCTGATCATATTTTGCCACCACTGAAATCTGAGTTTGTTTTTGAAAAACACTCACATACTTTCTAAGCAATTAGACTTAAATATAAAATTTCTACATTCTTTTTGTCTAGGTATGACAGCACATATGTTACAGTATGTAAAATCTCCCACTGTTTTGAGACTCTTGGAACACCTACGCTAAGTACAACGGGGAATGATAATGATGACATTTCTGCTTTTATTGAGCATTTATCGTATTTTTCTAACTGATGGCAATTCAAAAAAAAATCTTTCTGTTCCTTTTTTGTTAAAATGGTCACATATCTGCAAAGATAATAATTTCCTGTAAATGTTTTGGTGGTTATAAAAGAAGAACACCTTAAAACCTATGCCTTGCTTAACAGTAGAACAAAAAAGTATTAATAAATGTATATTTTAAACACTACCCATCAGATGCCTATATAAATTCCCCCATATGTCACGCTTTAGAGGAGCAAGAAGATGAGAAAATATTCTATATTCTCTTCAATCTTTCAACAACAATTAACAGTTTTGTACCGTTGCAAATGGATCTAAAGGGATTGGTGAAACATGATTGAAAGCAATACTTTACATTATCTTGCTTTCTAGCATACATGTGTACCATTTGCACAGCAAAGCTTTGTAAAACACCATAAGATGAAAGTATCTGAACACTTAGGTTGTCATCTTTAAACAAACTGTCACACGTTTTTCTTCACACATTTGAAACTCAAGTTATCAACCTTAACAAGTGTTGTTATCAAAAGAATTTTAGTTCCTTTGTTCTTTCTTCTTTGCAAGTAAATTACACATTTAGGATTTATTAAGACAAGAAACAATTTTGAATAGCAGGTCAAAACTCTCTATGGAAAAATTCTCATTACTTTCTAGCCTGGAGCTGTATTTACCACTCCACCTTATCCATCTTTTCCTTTCCTTTCCTTTCCTTTCCTTTTTTTAAAAGATATATCTATATTTCCAGAATCTTGTTTTGGTGCCTAATGTTACAACAGGGTAGCAGTTTGTTCAAAGTAACCCTCTTATTTTTGCTTCTAGCCAGAACTGTACAAACCCTGATCAATTATTGAAGTCTATGCCCTGAAGTTACAGAGCCATTACTGCAGGAGGCAGATAAAAATGGAATACTTTTAGCTACAGTATATTTACTTAGCGAACAAACCAACAAGTTAAACTACCTTGTTTTTTATTCTGTCTGATATACTAATATTTTGTGCTTGCTCCAAAAATCTGTCTTTTTCAAAACAAAGCTGCTGAAAATATGATGGTGGCCTCTTGTTTGTGAGACTACCTACATGGGATGTTTACGTGAAACAGGCTTAAGATATGGAGAGACAAAAAAAAAAAAAAACCAACCACACCTCCTTTAATGCAGTCACATTTTTGCATGCATTTTTCAGAACATACAGAACCACTGATTATACATATGGGAATGACACTAGATATTAAGCTAAAGCAACATATTTTGCTCATTATAGATATGGAAAAGGGGATCAAATTAGTGGTGCAGGAAATTTCTCATAAAACTACTAATACACACATGCTTCACAAATATGGACACCCACTAGGTGGCCCTAAAGAGGTCCAGAAATCTCTAACTCTTTGCTGCCATATAGCAATTGTCTGTTTTAAGTTCATATATGGTGGGCTTATTTAAAGGTAAATTATTGATATGAAAAATATGTCTTAATTATTCCTATCACCTAAAGTAAATCTTACCATGTGAAACAGTTTTATGATTTACTTAAAACAAACAAAAACAAAAGAAGACTGGAACAGATGTTGATTGCTTTATTTTCACGCACTGAAAGAAAAACAATTGCTGCCAGCTATGATTCAGGGTGACCAAGACCAATAATTCAAATATGGCCATCATATCCCAAAGGGAACCAAACATTTACATTCCCCTTCTAACTTTCTTGTTCTTACTGTGCACTTCATTTTCTGGTGATAATAATCATAATCAGGTATCCCAATTTTATAAGAAGGACCAACCAACATACAGATCCGAGATGAATAAAATAGAATAGAATAGAATAGAATAGAATAGAATAGAATAGAATAGAATAGAATAGAATAGAATAGAATAGAATAGAATAGAAGTTGGAAGGTTCCTAGGAGATCTTCTAGTTTAACACTCTGTTCGAGCAAGATGTGTATCTTATATGTGATATAAAATACTGTAGCTGTAGGTTTTAGTGAAATATTGAGAAGACAGCTAAAAAGCAGGAGAACTGTTCACCAATTAATGATAATCATAGGGCCAGAAGAGTTTGCTATCTAAGATTATATTAAGGGTCTGCATATTTAAATGACACAAGCAGTTTGGTCAGGAGTTCTAAATTTCAGGAGTTCTAATCAACACCTAACTAAGGATTTGGATTTACACTCAGACTTAGTTATGTTGCTCCGCTTAATTTTATTTATTTATTTTATTTTATTTTATTGCATTTATATACCGCCCTTTCCCTGAGGACTCAGGGCGGTTTACAGGGAGTTAAAAATCAACCATACAAAAGTTAAAAAACCAATTTAAAAAAGATTAAACCAACCCTGTACAATTAAAAACCCCAATTAAAATAAATTTCTCCTCAGCCTGGGCCCGAGAGCTCAAAGAGCCAGGTCTTCAGGCCCCGGCGGAATGATCGGAGGTCGGGGGCAGTCCTCAGCTCCACTGGCAGCTGGTTCCAGAGGGCAGGTGCCCCCACTGAGAAGGCCCTATCCCTGGGTGTCACCCGCCGGCAATCTCTTACCGGTGGGACCCTGAGCAGACCCTCCCTGTGGGAGCGCACTGGGCGAAGGGCATTTGATGCCAGCAGCAGGTGTTCCCTCAAATACCCCGGACCCAGGCCAATTAAGTTACAAACTGAACTGAAAAACAACAACCAACAGGAGCAAACAGTAAGATTCTTTTCAAAATCAGCATCTTTGGTTGGCACATTGAGGCAACTGCTAATAGCTCTCTGGCTCAAAAGGCCCATCCTCATCCAGCAATCCCTGTCAAGCTGATCCTACAAGTGGCTGCAACAGTTTTAAATCAGAGCAGAAGCAAAATTAGTGCTCAGCATCACTCTACTTTATACTGCCTTGCCAACATCTCATATATCCTCAAAGAATTACCCATTGGCATTAGACATATATTTCGGATGATATAGGAGTACTGCTTGTCTGTGCAATGGAGCGGGGCTGAGCATTGACTTGGATCCTACCCCCATGCAGAATTACTTCCACTTAGCTGATCCAGCAGATTCTTCACCTACAAACTCACAAACCTTTTAGAAGGCGGTTCAAATGGTGCTCTACTTTGTTCTGTGCTGGTGATCAGCATCCTAGCATGTGATGCACATAGCAAAACAAAAACTCAACCAGTTCCTCAAGAAGCACTGCTGTTTTTCTCTTGACAAACCTTGTTAGTATGATGATTTCAACGCGGGCCATTTCTATGGTGTGGTGCAGAAGAGATAAGCTGAGTAATGATAAATATCAAGACAGGTCAGCAGGAGCAATGAAGGAGCAATAGCAATGTCAAAGCCATTCACTAGTACTTGAGGATTCTAGGCAGCAATGGTATCTGAGAGGCAGAAAAAGGCTGGTGTGACTACTGTTGAAGAAAACACAGTTTCTATAAAGAAAATAACATTCTTGTAATAGACACAATACGGTACAGGTGGTCCTCAACCAGAAGTAAATGCTGGTTTCTGGCAATAACATCACAAATCAGGACGATGCAAAATGTGACAGTAGGCTACTGAAAAGAGCTGTAAATGTGGGCCAGTTACTAAGCACCCAAAATGCAATCACCTGACTGTGGGGAGACTGGATGTCACAACTTTCAGTGGTAAATATCTTTCAGAGGGCCTGTTGTGACTTTGAACAGTTGCTAAGTGACTGGTTGTAAGTCAAGGATTACCTGTATAGTTAAAAATGTACTACCTCTCACAACCCAATCATAGATTATTAAAACTGTATACTATTAAGTAATATGCCTTGTTTGGAAACTACACATATACAGTGTATGTGTATTAATGAATCATACATTTATATAAGTGGTATTATGAACATTCAAAATATTCCAAAAACTAGAATGTCAGCTATATGGTACTAATATTTATGGAGGATAATATGACATCCATAAAAATTTCCAAAAATGTTGAGGTCAAGAGAAAAACCTGTATTTTCTGTTATTTGTATTGTTTACTTTCTAGAGTTCTTCAGAGATGGACAGAAATTATGGGAGAAAAAAAAGAATTATATTTTTAGAATCTTTTGCCAATCTAAAGGATATCTGATATGTATAAACATAGAAAGTTAATGGCTGCATTACGTTAAGCACCATATATTAAAATTAGAAGTGTGTGCAATTTGTAAATGCAAAATGTGTTTGGGGGGAGATTTATGTTCCACAAAATCCAACTAACAATAATTTCAGTTATCTTCATAGGTGTTATGAAAATCAGATAGCAACAGTTCCTATCAGAATCCATCAATCCCTTCCCATTCTCCCTCTAAGCATAACAGATCTGCCATCCCTCACTTTCACAGTGGGACTGAAAACTGTTTTGTGGCCTAGGAGAAGTGTCCTCCAAAGAGCAGAACATCACAAGATGTCAGTCAACTGCAGGAAGAAGAACATCATTTGTGTTGCCAGGAGTGAGGATATAGCCTATAGGCCAAGTGCCAGGACTAGTACAACCCAGCTCAGAAAAAAAAGTCCAAGAAGAGCTGAAAAGAACTATAGATTAGGTTACATATCTGGATTAAAATAAAAACACATCTGGATTGATGGACTGCTTTCAGTTCTTCGAAAGAACTGTATAGTACTTTATTTCACCTCTTTTGTGCTGCTTGAAGTGTAGGATCATAGACCATGACGCTACATTTGCTCTGTGGTAATTTTTCCCAACTCCAAAGCCTTTAAATTTTCTCTCTTCCTGAACCAGCAGAGCAATAATTTCTTAATTTCTAAAATTATTTCCTTTCCTCTAACCTAAATGGATAACTGCCCACTCCATTGTAATTTCGGTTCAGCTAACAGGAAAGCAGGAAAGGATCCATCAGCACCAAGAAATGTGAACAGGTCAGCCCTGAAGGAAGAGATTTTTGTTGCTTCCTTTGTGGGAATGGAAACACCCCTTGAGACAGATTTTCATTTTGCTCTGCAAACATTACCTGTCTTCAACAGGGCAAGTAATACTTCATTTTGAATATGGTATTCATTATTTGTGACTAAAGGGAACATGGGAGCATGGGGAAGAGATTTTGATTTTGCTTTTCCTCCCTGCCCCTGCTATTTGTAATTGCATTATATAGTATATAAAAGCTTCAATTGGTTTAGAAATGTACAAGTTCTCCATCAGACCCAGTAAATATGCACAAATTCTATGCTATTGTTATCTATTTCAACCTCTTACCTATATTAGTTCTAACACATACAGTACATAAGGACTGGTGTTTACAGATGGAGAGACGGTTTGGTGTAGTGGTTAAGACACCGGGCTAGAAACCAGGAAAGTTGAGTTCTAGTCCCACTTAGACCCAAAGCCAGCTGACTATCCAGTCCCTGTTTCTTAGCCCTGGGAAGGAGGCAATGGGAATGCATGCCTGAAATCTTGCCAAGAAAACTTTAGGGGACTCATTAGGAGTTACCAGGAGTCAACAATAACTTAATTGCATATGCACCCAAAATAGTATTTACAGATGAATGTTCTGAAATATAGAAACTTGTAATATTACTTAGTATTTGTTTTTAAAGCAATGCCACTTGTAATGAAACTCTATATTATAAATGTGGAAAAAGAACCAGTATGTTAGCTAACATGTGCTCAGTTGTACATTTGGTGAAATGCATAAAAACTCCTAAGGACTGACTATGAGATGCCCAAATTCATTTTACTAGTAACATAAGGTAGGATGGAGCCATGAAACTCTACTTCATTAATTTTCTGCACCAACTGTCTCTTACTATTTCCATTCACATAATCAGCAGGCCATTAAAAATTCTTCTCTTCTCATTCTGGATTGGAAGATATTTATGGATGTATAATACTATTGACAAAGATACTGCCTTGTTTTTGAAATTATGACTTTATGCACATTTCAAAATATTTGTGATTAATAGCTTTTTTAATACATTTCTGAGGTGATATAATTGGCATAATGTTGTTTCTGACAACTCATGACCAGACAGCTAGAGCAGGTTTAGCCAATAAGCTGAATCTACCATCTGGAGCCTGGAGCCATTGTTAATGGGTCCTATAACATATATCTGATCTGTCCCACTCAGGTTTGTATAAATGACTTTGGACACCCCATGCTTAGTCATCTGCAAATAATTATTTTTTTTTCATTTTCATGTTTATAAAGCAATGGTTCTAACTTTGAAAAATTATGTTCTCCATGAAATATTGTACACCACTATACAATTGGAAATTTTGGTTTTTTTAAAAGAAGCAATCACTGGGCTATAGAATTCAGAGAGAGCAATTTATAATTGCTTCAAACTTGAAATCCAGGATGCAAGTCCTCAAAGGACCACACCCAGGTTTGAATTTAAATTGTGAAAGTAGAAGATATTTTTATCTCCATTTTTGATGATCCTTCCACATTTCTTCCGTAACTTATCCCATGTGCTTTCCAGAAAGTTACTATCTCCTTTTGAGGTTAGGGCTCCACAGTGAGGAAGGAAGAAGAATGGTTGACAACATTAAATGCAGTTCCCCTAGGTTTCTTTGGATCCATACTTTTTCTTTGTAATAAAAATCTGGTCTTAAGCAGCATGCACCATACCTTTGAGAGTAGAATTAAAAGGTATACACTTCTTCATTTAAACTTTGTGTTTGAAATAGATATTTTGTTTTGTTGTGCACACAAAGCACAACATCTTTGTAGCAAAGTTCAGAGACAGTTGTATTGCACTTTTATCAACATGCAACAATAGGATCACTCACCACCACCACTGAAGTAATACATTTTGAAAACAACTTCACCCAGCTGTTGGTATCCAGCTGAGACAATGGCTGATAAATCACTGCATGTTACCCAACAGCAAAGTTAACAAACATTCATTATGAAGTTAGCACACGGGAGTCCCCATAATAATGATAGTATTGCATTTTATGGTATGCAGTAGATGTAATGATAAATGATAGGTTGTCATTCTGGGAATAAGCTGCATCATATCTCAGGCACACCCCTTCTCTTCTGCATGATCAGGTTAAATTAGTTAAAGAGAAGCTTTTGCTCCAAAAAAGAAAAACCCTGTGACATGATCTTACAAAAAGAAGTATTTGCTTCCACTGTTTATAACCCACAGCTCATTATTAGAACGATATGTGATTAATCTTAACCATGGTTTGTGGGCATAAGCTAACTTTAAACTTAGATACAGAAAGCTGCGTGGTTCATTGAATCATTGAAGGTTATGAGTTGGATGCATCAAAACGGAAGCAATTTATGTATAACAGCAGTGAAAGTTTCCAATATTTCAGCCATAGCAGCTGAGAAGACACTCAATAGCTCTTCCATGTATACTGAAAATCTATGTTGTACAGGTTAGTTATATTACGAAAAGAATGTACAGAAGATAAAGCAGTCAAATGGATTGCTCAGTGTTCTAAGGCTCTGCAACAAAGAGAATAAATTAAGATTAGTTTTGCAACAACTAACAATGCTTTTTGTTTTTTTAAAAGGGGAATTTGCAAGCAAATCCCCTGGTATTCTTTATGATATAATATATTTCAGATAATTCAAAAATATATACGTTTCACATAATATAAACAGTACCCTAAACAGAATATTAATTAAAGTCTGCTTCTACATGAACCAAATAGCTCTTCCAGCCACAAAATGTTGCCCACCCATGAATCCAATGCTTTGCTCCACAACATGCCATTTTCCATTTAAGTCAGAAGTAGCAACAATCTTAGCATGCATTAATGGAGATGTTTGTACACTCACTGATGACCACCAGGAACTATACTACCAACTTCCAAAACTCCTCACTGCAGACAATTATACAATCATCAATTATACCAATTGATGAGATCAATCACAGAGGCACTGATAGAAGGCATAATAAGGTACTTCTAAGGATTTTATTGTATGGAATAGGTTGTGGAGGTGGGGCATTAGGGAGGACCTATTGTATAATAATGTTTCTGGGCCACTGGATACATCCATTCTACATACAAACTGCATCAGTTTGATCCTGATGCAAACCATCAAAGAGATCCTTTATTGTAGTGTCAGAATGTACTATCTAGTGTGGTTATTTCACTTAACAGATATTTGTCTTCAGCTTCACCCTATATCTATTTGTATAATAGAATAACAGATGGAAGAAACTTGGAGGTCTTCTAGTCCAACCTCCTGCTCAAGCAGGAAATCCTATATCATTCAGACAAATAGTCATCCAATCTCTTCTTAAAAACCTCCAGTGTTGGAGCACCCACAATTTCTGAAGGAAAGTAGTTCCAGTGATTAGTTGTTCTCACTAATCAGGATGTCAGGAAATTTCTCCTTAGTTCTAGGTTGGTTTTCTGCTTGATCAGTTTCCATCAGTTGCTTCTTCTCCTGCTTTGGAGAATAGGTTGACCCCCTCTTCTCTAAGGCAGCCCCTTAGATATTGGGACACTGCTTTTTGCGACGTGCTTTTTGCCTCTGGTTTTCAGCCCCCTGCATCGGGGTTCATCGATCTGCCGTCCGGCGTCTCCTGCTCTCCCCGCTTTGCTCTTCCCGCCTTGAGATGAACTCTGCTCTCCAACCTAACTATGGTTACCCTCAAGTTAACCCTGATAACTGCTGCTCTTCTCTTTCTCTCTCTATGGTCCCTACTGAAGCAAGAAGGTCCTGGACGAGCCTCTGTGAGAGGGCGGCTCGTATATGTTATCATCTGTACCAACCAACTACCATCTGCTGCCTCCCTAGAGGTGAGAGATCTAGGGAGGTATGCCTTTCTGAGTTGGTATTTGTCCATCCCATGGTAGATCTGGGCCCTTCGTGAGAGGGAGGTGCCTGTTCTATTTCGGAGTCATCTGATTGGTACCCAGCTCAGTGGCAGGGAGCTGGTGAATTGGACACTCTTGACCTTGGACACTCTTGACCAGCTTTTCAGCTTTCCAAATTTTGACTGATGGACTGCCTGACTGGACTCCCCCGGACTAATGGTTTTATCTTATTCCAGCACAGCCTTACTGGCGCTCAGGGGTGCCCCCCTCTCGTGGGTGCGACCCGCCTGCCTTTCCATCGGACCTCTTGATGACGGGCCCGATTATTGGGACCCCGAGAGATGGCTGGGCAGGGACAGGAGCCTCTCTTCCAAATTTAACAAGAGGCCCCTGGTGTGTTTTTTAGCTAAATGTTTTGAGGGGTTAGGGGGGGGGTTACTGGCTCGGTTGGAAACTAGGGGGGTTCCGCCAACCGTTTCTCAGACCAGGTCAGGGATTGATCGCGCCGTGGTGGGAGTTGGGCTGGGGGCCTACGGGGCCCCGGGGCGGGGTGTGGGATTATCTATTCCCACGGTGGTTGGGAATGGCCACAGGTGTAGGAACAGAGGGCCACATCAATTCCCGGGGGTGCATCCCCGCTGTCTTCAAGCGGTGATGCGCTCTGACCCTCTGATTTCAGCACGTGGTACCGGGAGCGAGGATGTGCAGCCACCTGAGCTCAGGCTCGTGTATTTCAATGCCAGGTCCATTATGAATAAAGCACCTCTCATCCGTGATCTGATTGAGGAGGAGCATGCGGACCTGGCTTGCATCACGGAGACCTGGTTGGGCCAAGAGGGCGGAGTCCCCCAGGTTGATCTTAGCCCATCAGGTTTCCGGGTGCTGCACCAGCCTAGGGCTCAGGGTAGGGGCGGTGGAGTGGCAGTTGTTGTGAGGGAGACCCTATGTCCGCGGGAGGCCACCACAGTCCAGATAGCCGGGTGTGAGTCCCTCCTCCTAAGATGTGGTCCCAGAGCTCAGTTGGGCTTGCTGCTGGTGTACGTTTCACCTAGACACGTGGCAGCAGCCCTGCCTGAGCTTCTCGATATCCTCTCAGGGTTGGTGGTTGAGTTCCCCAAACTTATAGTTTTGGGTGACTTCAACCTACCATCCCTGGGGGGATCATCTGAGTTAGCTCGGGAGTTCATGGCTTCCATGACGGCCATGGACCTGAAGCAGGTTATTCTGGGCCCAACTCACGGGAGGGGTCACACGCTTGATCTGGTTTTTCTATCCGGACGGTGGTTAGATGATCTTGGGGGGGTTCCCCAATTAATTTACCCCTGTCATGGACCGATCATCATCTCCTGAGGATGGTCTTCCGTTTTGCCACTCCCTGTCATGGGGTTGCTGAGCCAACAAGATGGTTCCGCCCTAGGCGCCTTATGGACCCTGAGCGGTTCCAAATGGCACTTGGGTCCCCACCTGCCTCCTTTGCTCACAGCTCGGTCGATGCCTTAGTGGAAGCCTGGGAAAGGGCAGCCACAGAGGCACTCGACCAAGTTGTACCCATGCGGCCCTTGACCCGACGCAGATCCCAACGGGCCCCATGGTTCTCCATGGAGCTCCGTGAGATGAAGCGTCGGAGACGGGGCCTAGAGAGCTGTTGGAGGTCCAGCCGATCCGAATCCAACCGGTTACGACTAAGGTTGTTTACGAGAACTTATCTCGCAGCGTTGAGGGTGGCTAGGTCTAACCACTTTGCCACCCTCGTCACGTCCGCAGATAATCGCCCAGCCGCCCTGTTTAGGGTAACTCGCTCTCTTCTTAATCAGGAGGTGAGGAAGGAACCCTTGCAGGGTCGAGCCGAGGAATTTAGCCAATTTCTGTCGGACAAAATCGCTCGGATCCGGACCGGTTTGGACTCCGACTGGGCAGAGTCTGACGAAGAGGATACGGGCGGCCTTGTCGATTTAATCTGGGAAGAGTTCGATCCTGTGACTCCTGAAGAAGTGGACAAGATCATGGGGAAGCTGAGCTCCACCACGTGTTTGTTGGACCCGTGCCCATCCTGGCTGATTTATGCAGCCCGGGATGGGACACGAGGCTGGCTCCAGGCAGTGATTACTGCCTCTTTGAGTCAGGGTAGTTTTCCCTCCACCTTGAAGGAGGCGGTGGTGAGACCCCTCGTCAAGAAGCCTGCCTTGGACCCAGCAATTTTAAACAACTATCGTCCGGTCTCCAACCTTCGCTTTTTGGCGAAGGTTGTTGAGAGCGTGGTGGCGCAGCAGCTCCCTTTGTTCTTGGATGAAGCTGACTACCTAGACCCATACCAATCGGGTTTCAGGCCCGGGTACAGCACGGAGACAGCATTGGTCGCGCTGGCGAATGATCTCTGGCGGGCTCGGGACAGAGGTTGCTCCTCTGTCGTAGTCCTTTTAGACCTCTCAGCGGCTTTTGATACCATCGACCATGGTATCCTGCTGCGGCGTCTCAGGGGGTTAGGAGTGGGAGGCACAGTTCTCCAGTGGTTCTCCTCTTACCTTCTGGGACGTTCTGAGACCTCTCATTTGTGGAGTTCCTCAGGGATCGGTTCTCTCGCCTCTCCTGTTCAACATCTATATGAAGCCGCTGGGTGAGATCATTCGTGGTTTTGGAGTTGGGTATCACCAATATGCTGATGATACCCAACTTTTTATTTCTACCCCAAACCACCCCAGCAATGCCCTCGACGTGATGTCCCATTGCCTGGAGGCGGTCCGGGTCTGGATGGGGAGGAACAGGCTTCGACTCAACCCTGACAAGACTGAGTGGCTGTTCGTGCCGGCATCCCGGGAAATTCCGATTATCCCATCATTGGCCATGGGGGGTGAGCTATTACCCCCCGTAGATAGGGCCCGCAACTTGGGAGTCCTTCTAGATTCACAGCTCTCTTTGGAAGAGCATATTGGAGCTGTGACTAGGGGGGCCTTTGCTCAGGTTCGCCTGGTGCGCCAGTTGCGGCCCTATCTAGACCGGGATGCCTTACACACAGTCACTCATGCGCTCGTGACCTCTCGTCTAGACTACTGTAATGCTCTCTACATGGGGCTGCCCTTGAGGTCCACCCGGAGACTCCAGCTGGTGCAGAATGCAGCCGCGCGAGTTGTCTTGGGAGTTTCCAGATACTCCCATGTTACACCTTTGCTCCGCGAGCTGCATTGGCTACCGGTTGCTCTCCGGGTGAGGTTCAAGGTGTTAGTGATGACTTACAAAGCCCTTCATGGCATGGGTCCGGATTACCTACAGCAACACCTGTGGCCGGCGTCAACTTCCCTCCGTCCAGTGCGCTCCCACAGAGAGGGCCTCCTCAGGGTGCCGCCGATCAAAGAATGCCGATTGGTGACCCCCAGGGGGAGAGCGTTCTCTGTGGGCACGCCAGACCTTTGGAACAGCTTACCGGTTGAGCTCCGGACGGCCCCCGACCTTCGCTCCTTCCGGCGCGATCTCAAAACTTTCTTTTTCGAACAAGCTGGCCTGGTCTGACGGGATGGGGTTGGGTTTTTATAAATAGTTTTAATTGTAATATGTATTAATTTTAAGGGCATAATGTTTAATGGCTTTTTAATTTTTGTATAATATTTTTATTGTGTATTGCCCTGTTCACCGCCCTGAGTCCTTCGGGAGAAGGGCGGTATAGAAATCAAATTATTAAATTAAATTAAATTAAATCATGTCCCCCCTCATCCTTTCATACCCAATTCCTACAATCATACTTTATATGTTTTATCTTCCAGTCCCCTAATCACCTTTGTTGCTCTTTTCTGCACTCTTTTTAGAGCCTCAACATTTTTTTTAATATTGTGGCAACCAAAACTGGATGCACTATTCCAAGTATGGTCTTAACAAAGGATTGTAACGTGACATTAACACTTCATGTGATCTCGATTCTATCCCTCTGTTACTGCAGCCTAGGATTGTGTTGGTTTTTTTGGCAGCTGCAGCACACTGTTGGCTCATATTTAAGTAATTGTACACTAGGACTCCAAGATCCCTCTCACAGTTACTACCAGGTGCCACCTATTATATAACTGTGCGTTTGTTTTTTCTTGCCCAATTTTTCTTGGATAATGCTTATCTTGCTATTATAGACAGATGAAGGAAAACAATACGATCTGAAAGCATCAGGCTACAGACCAAGAAACTGTGAGTTCTAGTCCCACCTTAGGCACCAGGCCAGATGGGTGACCTGGGGCCAGTCACTCTATCCTAGCTTTAGGAAGCATGACAAACCACTTCTGAAAAACCTTGCTAAGAAAACTGCAAGGGACTTGTCCAGGTAGTTTCCAAGAATCAGACACAACTGAACAGAAGAAAGAAACACTAATATAATAAAGAGCAGCATGAATATCCTTTACAAGGGTATGTTATTTCAGGTCTTCTTCATTATTAAAAAAAACAAAACAAAATATAATCAACTTTCCAGGTTTGAAAATAACATTTTTATTATTCAGTAGCATAATTCCCATTAGTCGTGTAATGTGTAGCTGGAAGATATTTTCCATGAATTGGATTTCTTACTGCAGAGGTACCTGGCATTCCTTTGTTTTTATATCAATCGAATTGATACCTTCAAGGCTTCAGTCAGACTTTTTCCCATTATCGATCTGGTTTCATATGATTTCTCTAAAAAGAAATCTTATCGACAATGAAATTACATGAACATCATCTTTCATCAGCAGGTAATATTTGCAGATGGATGTTAATCATTCTAATATCTACACATTGAACTATTAATAGGGAAGCCAACTGTTTTCACCATTTATTTATTTATGTGTTTTTCATGAAGAAGCAAGATAAAATATACAGATATATGAGGTTAAATTAATACTATAAAAATAAAATATGCAGGTTTCCATCTCAGACTATCATTCCCAGCATAAAGCGATTCATTCAGAAAGCAAAAAAACCTACACGATCGGGATAAATGGGTTAAAGTTAAACGCTCTATAAAAACACAGTACAATGTGTTGTTGTAACTCTTTAACTAAAAAGAAGTATCACATTCCTATTTTAAATATGCTAAATACACTCATCTTAAAATGAGAACTCATATAACAGGACTCGGTCAGAATGTGGACACTACAAATAAACTTCACAGCTGTTAACTAGTCTTCTACAAGACTACTAATCAACAAATATAACTTAAAGTAAATTGGAATCTTGCCAAAGATAAAAATTAAACTCTTGTATGTTACACAGAAATGTTTTATGTTCTTTAATGCAGTATTGATCACTTACAAAAAAAGAAGTTTAGACTTACATGACATTAATCAGTGTAAGCTAGTCTGTTCCTAGCTCATTGCCTTTCTGGGCAGGGTGATCAAATAGAATTAATAATTCTCAATCTGAGTACAGAATAACAGAATTGGAAGGTCTTCACACCAAACAAGAGATGTATACTATTCCAGACAAATGGCTATCCAATCTCTTCTTAAAAACCTCCCGTGAGGTTCCCACAAATTCTGAAAGCAAAGCCGTTCCACTGGTTAATTGTGCTCATGGTCAGGAAATTTCTCTTTAATTGTAGGTTGGATCTCTCTTTGATAAGTTTCCATCTGTTACATCTTGTCTTGGTTTTGGGTGCTTTGGAGAATAGATTCATTGCAACTAGATTTCAATATCAGTCACACTCGCACTGAAGCTTCCTGAGAGAAAGGCAGCAGAACTGTTAATCTTGGATCTCCTAATGCTTTTTAATACCATTATTAAAAAGTTGATAGCTTTTTCTTTCTAAGATGAGTCTGATGGAATAATTGGAACTCTTGGCACTGTTTCTTTGAGATGTTACAGGATTCTATTTTTAAAAAAAAATTATGTGAATATTAGGTATGAAAATTCTGGGAAATTTTACTTATTCAAAGATTTACTGAGTATATAAATAGGTAGTTGTCAGATCACGACCATTCATTTAGCAACTGTTCAAAGTTACAATGGTACTGGAAAAAAATGAGTTATGATCAATCCCCACGCTTAGAACATCGCAGTTTCCCTGCAGTTATGGGATGGCAATTTGGGCATTTGGCAACCAGCATGTATTTATGACAGTTGCAATGTTCCCAGCCAGCTTCTGCCAAGGAAAGTAAATTAAGCAAAGCCAGATTCATTTAATGACTGTATGATTTGCTTAATGTTTATGACACCAGCAAAAAATGTTGTAAAATTGGGCATGGTCATGTGATGCCTCCCTTAATGACTACATCGTTGGTGAAAGAAGTTCCAATCCCAACTATGGTCATAAATTGAGGACTACCTATATATTCAGTTGTGGAAACAAACTAGGTGAGAGGAAACAAGCAGACACAGCCTGGAGAAATAAAGGTAATTTTGGTTTTGATATAAACAAATAGTTTTTAACCTTGTCTAAATCAGATCATGCCACTCTAAAAGAACAGATTTTAATGTAAGACTACATACTGACAAATAACAACAATGATATATTTATATCCGCCTTTTTGGGCAGGAGCTCAAGATGATACACATGAGATCTTTTATAATTTTAGTCCCACAACAATCACCTTTTAAATTGAAAGTCTACATCATAACATTACCTTGTCAAGTGATTTTTGTGGTTCCAAGGGCATTTTATTAGATTTGGTTAACAAGCCTGCTGTTACCTTTTCCTTAGAGGTGATCATTCTTTTAGAAGTAACCATCCTCAGTACTGTCTAGTCTGGTCTACTTTGATATGTTGTACATGGGGCTGCTTTCACATATGGTGTAGGAATAAAAAAATGGCTACAGTATTATTAACTAAAGCAAGGACATCTTAAACACCTTACAGTTGTACTCTGACTTATGAATTGGCTGCCAGTCCATTGATGAGCCCACTTTAAATTGTTAGTTTTCTAGGAAGATGATAGATAGTTATTCATTCAGTTCAAAAAAACAAACAAACACCTTTTCGTTCTGCCTGAAGTCTTGTATCAATTCTAGACTTTTTTCGGCTTCTTCTCAGCTTCTCCTCTTTCGGCTTCTTCTCAATTAGACTAAACTTGTCTATAATGCACAAAGCCCCAAAAGTTCATTTTGAATATTGAGATGTGCGGTCCTCCTTAAAATAACCCAAAATATGAAGTAAATATTATTTACAGAAATGGCTTTGTGCATGTGTGTAGGGGGTAGAAAAATAAGTACTTTTCCTAAGGCGAGAGACAGTAAGCATGAAGCCAACACTCTCACAGTGATAGATGATAGAATTATTTTCCTGTCAGTTGCTGTGACAGTCCTTTAACACCACAATTTGCAGTTCAGCTCCCTTGAAAGTGACGCTGCGCCATGTAAGTAAGATCAAGGTGACAACTAGCTCTTTTATGCTGCAGAGTGGTCATTACTTAGGAAATATGTTGCTCCTTTTGTGCTATTTATTTATTTATTTCCTGCAAGGAACACCGGTGCTCTCTCACTCTCTCACACACATGTACACAATATCTCAATCTATCTCGGTGGAATAATTAAAAAAACAAAACAAAATAGAGGAGGGTTGATTCTTTGCCCCAAATTTCAAAGTGCAGTACTGCATTATTAGGATGCTTGATACCACAAAGAAAATACTGACTCAGCTGGTGAATCCAATTGGATTTCTTGTTCATTATTTAAAGACCCGCCAACAAGGACATTCTGTTCAATAGCCCTCTAACCAGAGAGCTGCCCACACTGTGTAAATTCACTCCTCATGGTTCTTTAAGTAAGGTTAAGCACATTTAAGATTACATGGTGAGCTATTTTTACATAAAGTTAGTAATACCGATTTGTTAGCTGTGGCAATTTCACACAGAAAGCCTTTTGTTGGAAACTGAATTTCTCATGTAATAATTAGCAGTGGAATATTACCCCCAAACAGGTGTCTGTAGCCTGTCAAAGTCAGAACAGGTGATTTAGAATTAGCGTATTAAAAGAACTGTGAATTAGCGAAGCAAAAACGTGTTAATTTCTTGTTCCATCTGTTAATATGAATCCACTGCCAAATATTTTACTTTGTAGTACTGTGTGCTGAGATTGGCAAGAACATACACTATAAAAAAAAGTTTAAAGGCCTGAATGTTTAAAAATCATGACATACGTTACTGCAAAAATAACTTCTACATTTTGAAAAGGGATGTATTTTTTTTTCTTTTGTGTCTTTGGAAACTTCAGAGTACAGTTCACCATACATTAAATACAGCTAAAGTGTCATGGACCAGACTGAGACTTTATTTTAGAATTTCAGCCCTGAAAAGAAGAGTGATCTTAATAAAAAGTAAAGTAAAAGAATAATTCCCAAAGCTAAGAGAGACATAGAATGTCAAAGAATATGCATTATAAGAGGATAGTTATTAGAGCCAAAGAAAACTTCCACATACAGAGGCAGTGTACTAGAGGTTAGCATTAAATTATGGAAAGTAATCATAACCATAACAATAGTTTTTGGGTTCTAAAAGTACTTAGAATTGTTTGGAGCTTGATCTTATTACAAAGATATTGTTTTAAAATATACGTAAAAGGTGCGTTCTATCTTCTTACAAGGTAAAGAGGCAGACAAGTAAAAATAAATACAATGCCAATCCTGGAAACAACTCTCTCTAAGGATAGCATAAAGTTTTTATAAAAGTGCATTGGATCACACTAAGTAAGCAACAGTTTGAATTTCTCATGCCCAGTAGGACTTAATTAGAATGAAAGAGTATAATAACAAAATGTGACATTTAAATCTGTTATATAAAATAGATTTTCGTGTCATGTTTTGTTATTACGCTCTTTCATGTTACGTGTTCATACGTTGTGCTTGTTATATATTCATGTAATGCACATATCTGCCATTTGGCTACCGGTACAACCTATGATTTAAACAAGATGTTCCAAAATTGACCCATCATATATGAAAAGTAATTTTTTAATATTGAGATTCTTTGAGGATTTGAAAATAAATGTCCTTTCGTAACTCTGGCCAGTTTGTGAGGAAACTAATAAGGTGGGCTTCTTCAAAATTATACCAGGAGAAGGAGAAATTTTCTGACAGGGAAAGCCAGCGATCAAAGACAGGACCATTCACGTCCACACCCCTTCAGTACCTCATAAGAAAGTAAGTACGAGAACACCAAGGAATCCATAAGAATTTCTACATGATGTCTTCTAATTTCTCTTCTCTTCTGAAATATTTTATAAAACAAATGGAGTAAAACTGGTAGAAAAAAAATACTAATAAATTTCTCTACCCAGCACCAGCTTACATACAGGTAGTAGACCAGTGGTGGGATTCAGATATGTGAACAACCGGTTCTCTGTGTGAATGCCGCTTCTGGAAGTCCATTCTGGGCCTGGGCAACAAAGAATTAGCTACTAGTTCTGCCGAACTGGTGCAAACTGGCTGAATTCCACCACTTAGGTAGACCTCAACTTATGACCGAAACTGAGACCAGAATTTCTGTTGCTAAGCAAGATGGTTAAGTGAGTGAAGCTCAATTTTACATTCTTCTCTTTTTTGCCATGGTTGTTAAGCAAATCGTTGTAATTGTTCAGTGAATCGTGTGGTCGTTATGCAAATCCGGCTACCCATGTGGTTTTTTTTTCTTGTGGGAAGCCAGCTAGAAAGGTTGCAAAATGGCAACTATTTAGAATGCTGCAGTCATCATGACTATATGTCAGTTGCCAAGTGCCCAAAGTTTGGCCATGGGTCCACGCAGGCTGCCACCAGAGTTTCAAGGGCAAGAACTGGTTCCAAGTCACTTTTTGAAATGCTATTCAACAGTCGCTAAATGAAGGGTTGTAAGTAGAGGACTACCTGCACCATTGAAAGTCTATATATTGGTAGGAAGGACAAAGGTTGCTACTAACCAGAAATGGATATTCCTTTCTAGGGAAAAGTGTTAAGCACTGTAAAAGCACAGAACTATCATTGCAGCGATGTTGAATAAATACAAAGTTAGCACCCTCGGGGGAGTGCTGAGCTTCAGTTGAGTCTAGAAAGTTATTTTTAAATGATACAAGGATATTTTAAATATCGACAAATGTTAACTTCAGGTACAGAACATTTATAATTACCAGCAACCTTTCGATAGGAAAGCATATTCTGAAAACTTTAAGGTGATAAAACTATGAATAAGCACCTATTGTGCTGCAGCCACAAAGCAGCAAAATGAATACCTTTGATAGCCACATCTAGCAAAGAGAAAGGAAGGTAAAATGGACTATAAAAACTGGATCCATCTGTTCTCTCTTGTTCTACCTATTGGATCCATCTGTTCTATCTTAATTTCTATCACCTATTTCTTCCCTTCTGTCAAGTGCATTTACTTTTTTTCAAGGAAATCTATTCCATTAGTTTTGTATTTTGAAATGAAGAAGCCTACAGCAGTTATATTATTAGAAATGGAATTTAAACTTGCAAAACATTTTGCTAAAGTGTAGCCTGGATTGTTCCAATTCTTAATGCAGGCAACAGAAAAAACTAAATTTGAGTGTTCTTTTTTTTTTAAAAAAAATCTATTTCATCAGAACTTCTGTCCTTAAACTAGAGTTCTTCAAAATGATTTATATTGACTCACAAGGGTTGATGGGACTATCCAAGGAGTCATTAATAGTATGGGTAGTTCTTGAGTTATGACTACAACAGAGACCAGAATGTTGGTTCCGATTTCAATTGGAGTTTGAATAAATAAAATTCTAACTGCTTTGATTCTTAGAATAGATACCATTAAAGGAAGGTTTGTTATCTGGTTTCACTGGCCCTATTTCTATTATCACAATCTTGAGAGAAGAAGTATTGTTTCAAACATTGGGCTTTATATGAACCAAAAAATAGCAATAGCACTTGTATGCAGCTCCATAGGGCTTTACAGCCTCTCTCTAAGCAGTTTACAGAATCAGCATATTGGGCCCCAACAATCTGGGTCCTCATTTTACTGACTTCGGAAGGATGGAAGGCTGAGACAACCTTGAGTTGGTCAGGCCTTTTTCATATATTTGCCATTGTCAAAGTTTTGGATTTGTATATAATATTTAATGCATCCTTCTGAATGAATTTGAAGGGCAGTATAAGTTTTGTTTTGTTTTTAAAGGCAGAAATATAAGAATGAGTTCAAATACATGCAATATTTTGCCAGATTGCTGTTAAAAGGCTACAGCCATCCTACCTAATCACAGATCAGTTGCCCTTTAGAGATTGTTTGGTCTGATAACTCCCAATTTAAAACTGATAGGACCAGTTTGAATAAGCCCAGAATCTGTAATCTTCTTGATCCCAGAGTACATTCAATCTCGATGTATGAATGCTGTATGCAAATGCTACAAAACTGTAATTTATGGTCTTCACATTTCCAAATCTAGCAAGACATGTCTGTCCATGAAAATACTGTCTGTGCTGACTTCTTATACTTAAATGTAAATTCTTCTTAGCTTTTATATATTAACAAGAATAATAGCTAATTTTCCATAATAATGAACAATTTGAGGAAATAAAGTAGATTTTATGTCTTATTTATCTCACATTCCTTAGTTCAATGATGAGTTATGCAAATTAAATTCAGATTTATGCTTGCTATGACCTGCTAAAGGAAAGCAAGAGTTAAGCTGGTATTTCCACTGCTTGACCCTATTATATCAACATCCTGACTCATTTTTCCTTCACTGACAAATGACATAAATTACAGCCCTAAGAACTACCTATTGGAAACTTTGATGGTTCTCCACATTTGGATAGAAGCATAGTTAGGCTGTTGACATCTTTTGCACATTTAAAATAAATTGGTCACATTCTTTCTCAGGGAGTAGGCCCCACTGTCTATATTTATAAAAGACAGCCTGCCAACATTTTTAACTTTCTGGTGATAAAGTTTCTTTTTTAATGCTTGATAATTCAGTGTAAATGTCAGATTAGACTTTAAAATAGAATATATATATTTGTTCATAATATTTAAGAAATACAACACCATTATGCCGTTATCAGCAGTAAAATACATCTAATCTTGATATAGCATCACCTTTAACAAATGCTTGTGTGGCAGGGGAAAATCCAGTGAAAGCATTTTATGCACTTTTAAAATATACAATACATTAAAGGTTTGGTGACTTATCTGAAAAGACGTGTTTTTGCCCCATAAATAAAAGAGGAAAGGGAAGAACTTGTCAGAAAGCAAATGAAGTATGTAAATGAAATCTAAGGTAAGGGAGCACCACTTCTTTGTATAAATAACTCAGTTAACAATTTTTATGCATATATACAGCTACTTTGCTTCAGAAAAAAAATCATTGTGGGTTTTTTTCCCCCAAAGAATGGATTAGAACAATTTATTTTATAAGATTTGGATAGACAGGACAAGAAATAAAATGGTTATCTATGGGAAATGAATATAATAATTATTCAAACCACATCTATTTTATCTTCATAATGAGATCCACCTCATTCAAATCGGATTCCTGCTGAGGAATCAAGAACAAGATTCCATAGGTAATGATTGCTAATCTTATAATAATCTTATGGCATAGTACAATTATTTAAAACTGGCTACAACACAAGTTGATTTCTATAGTGTAACAGTTTTTTGGGTAGAGCAATGTCATGTTGTATTGATGAAACTACCTAGGAAAAATAGCAATATTCCAATATTTGAGGGGCTTCTACATAATGTTCAATAATATTGGAATATTATTCCAATATTTAAGGGGCTCCTGCAAAGAGGAGGGGGGGTGTCAAACTATTTTCCAAAGCACCAAAAGGCAGGAGAGAAATAATAGATGGAAATTAACCAAGGAGAGAAGCAACCTAGAACTAAGGAGAAATTTCCTAAAGGTGAGAACAATTAATCAGTGGAACAACTTGCCTCCAGAAGTTGTGGGAGCTCCATCATTGAGGCTTTCAAAAAAAAAAAAAAGACTGGAAACCATTGGACTGAAATGGTATAAGGTCTCCTGCTTGAACAGAGGGTTAAATTAGAACAGACATGTCAAACTCATGATATCATGTGACATCGCGCAATGTATCGAAGCTTTTTCCCCATTGGCAGCAATGGGGTGGGCGCGGTTTCCTGGTGACATGTCCAGCCCGTGGGCTGGCAGTTTGACACCCTTGAACTAGAAGATCTGCTAGGTCCCTTCCAACTCTGTTATTCTATTCTATTCTATTCTATTCTATTCTATTCTATTCTATTCTATTCTATTCTATTCTATTCTATTCTATTTTATTCTATTCTATTCTATTCTATTCTATTCTATTCTATTCTATTCTATTCTATTCTATTCTATTCTATTCTATTCATTCTAATTCTAATTCTAATTCTATTCTGCTCTACTGTACTATACTCTTTCTAAAAATAAGAATCATAGAGATGGTTGTTTTTTAAAAACTTCTAACCAGAAATATGAAGAGTTTTTTTTAATAGCAAGCCAAATAGAGATCAATATAGTGAAACAAAGGAAAGGAAAAAAATGCAAACAATAATTCTACAGTCTTCATGCAAAGGCTGCAATTTATAGTCAGACTATGATGGCTCTCCTCTTGGGTTTGTTAGCTTACTTTAAGCTACAGGTACCTATATTTGCTATCACACTTTGAATGCAAACAAAAGTAAATGTTGACACATCATCTCAAAAAATATGCCTGATCATTCTTTAGACCCAGTTACTGTATCAATGATAGGTTATCCTATCATAGTGATTACTGTCACCTGCTAAGCTGCATCCTAAACAAGTTATTTACAGATGCTCCTTGCTCAATGACCACAACTGGGACTGGAAACTCAATCAATGAACAAAGCAGTCATTAAGTGAAATATCATGCAAGTTCTTCACTTAAGAATCTCAACTTTGGCACTCCTGATTGTGGTTGTTAAATGATCTTGTAGGTTGTTAAGTGGATAAAGTCCCAGGTAAAGAGCATGAGGTGTCTTGGGGGGGATATCATGGGAGGTCCAGGGCAGCCTGCTCATAACTTTCCCTCCACCCAGGAACTGAAAAACTTTTCTGCTGAAATCCAAGCAGACTTTTCAATCCCTGAGTCAGGAAACACTTGCAGGCAGCCTGCACTGGTCCTCCTCCACTATGAGGCATCCCATGCTTATTTTACCATATAGCCTCTTTACAGCCTTTTGGGGCTGTAACTCTCTCTCTCTCTCTCTCTCTCTCTCTCTCTCTCTCTCTCTCTCTCTCTCTCTCTCTCTCTCTGTGTGTGTGTGTGTGTGTGTTACATCATAAATTATGACACCTATTGGCTCAGCCCAAGTGGCATGATCTACAAGATTTACTTTTTTAAAAATGATAAATTTAAATTTAAAAAACCTGAGATTTTTGAGATACATCATTTTTTAGTAACTTACGAAAAGATAAGTTCTGCATGAACTAAATTGTCAAGATTGAATAACCCCTTGACTATAGTTAACACTTAACTACCGTATAAGTCAAAAACAAAATGACAATAATTTCTTTGGACAGTGTGGGTTATTTCAATGTTAGTAATAGGTAAAAGTAAAAATTGCTATGGAAGAATGAAAGTGACTGAACTGATCGAAAATTATTTTGTCTGTAAATTTCTCAGTGATCATTTGGATCCCAGAACGCATACTGTTGAAGACAATAGAATAATTTTAGGAACAGAAAATAAAATTAGGAGCAACAAATTTTACTGCATATCCAGGGATTTTCTCTTCTCCAAATAGCTTATAACACCTGTGTGTGTATAAACAAAAGTTGAATGCCAACTTTAAGTGGTGGGGTCACCTTACAGTAATATAAAAGCTGTTATATTATATGTTAAAGAAATCCATAAAACTAAAAGCATCACACATGCATCAAGTGAAAATTAAATTTGTAGTTATACTATTTTTTTAACATTCAGATAGTTAAAATTGTATCTGACTCTAGGATTAAAACTTAACAGTGCCAACCTTTATGCTCATAAATTAGTGTCACTAAATTCAATAAGATTCCCCCAAACAAGCATGTATAGTATCACAGCTTAAGAAAGTAAAGTGTCTGGGGAAATAAAAAGATAGTCCCTTGATGACACAAAAGGTATAAGGTAGGTGAAAGGTGAAGAAGCTAGGGCTACCAGAAATAATCAAGGTGACATCATTGAAAACACACTCTTCCTCAGAAGACACTGATTACATGATGTTACTTCAGATACTGTCAGGTTCAGGGAACCAGAATGACACTGAGAGTTGACCAGAGCAGTGTGTTTATTGCTATTCACCTGTTTACAAGAATCTCACCAAACTAACTCCACTCTCTGCAGAACAATCAGGTAAGCACTCCAAAGTTGGGCATGGGGGAAGGATATGCTTTCTGTTGCCTCTTCCCCTTCAGTTATTTCAGGCTAGGTCAGGGATAAGCAACCTTGGCTCTTTTATGACTTGTGGACTTCAACTCCCAGAATTCCTGAGCCAGCCATGCTGAGGGAAAAGGGAGAGGTTTCCAAGCTGAGCCATGCTGGCTCAGGAATTCTGGGAGTTGAAGTCCATGAGTCATAAAAGAGCCAAGGTTGCCTAACTCTGGGCTAGGCAGATGCTTAACTCCTCCTCCCACTTCACCTGCAGATTCCATCACAGATACCCAGTGAAAGGCTTCAGAAGATGATGAGGCTCGTAAATATGGATATGTTCCTTCAGATACCATGGTCTCAAGCTATTTAGGGCTTTATATTTTTAAAAGCAGAGTATTGGGCTGGGCCTACAAATGGTGGAAATTACTGCAGGTTAACATTCTTGAACTGTATATCTTCTAGGTAGCCACCAGGATGAGCCTTTCAGGGTCAGAGACCAGGGGCCACCCCTCCAACGTTTTCCCCCCCCTCAAAAACTGTCATTGATGGCAGCAGCAACAAAGAGACATGACTTCAGCACTTGGACTAGCATGGACCTGATGCTACTAATACTGATTACAACTGCATCCAATAGGATCAGTAACATTTTTTTAAAAAATGAAGCCTTTTTATAAAGTCATTCAGTGGCTGAACGTGAACATACAAATCTTCATTGTATTATTTTTACTTTCAAAATATAATAATAAACCTTTATTGTCAAAGTACAACATGTGTACATTGAGATTAGCTGAGCCTCCCCCTGTGCTGTCTCCCCCCAACACACAGTGACAACAAACCCTCCATCCCACCACACTATGTGAACCAACTACACCACACACCGGCCTCCCAAGTCAATTCTGCATAAGATTATGTCCCATTTAAAAGCCTAAAAGCCCACGGATAAAAGCTATTTTTCAGCCTGTTGGTACGGCTGGCTATATTCCTATATCTCCTACCGGATGGTAGGAGAGTAAAGAGATACCGTCCAGGGTGTGAGTCATCCCTGAGAATCTTCCTCACTCTTCCAAGGCAACGAGCCCTGGCGATGTCATCCAGTGGTGTCAGGGAACAGCCCACAATGTCTTGTGCTGTGCTCACTACCCTCTGTAATACTTTCCTATCCACGGCTGTCAGACCAGCATACCAAACCACAATACCATACGAGAGGACGCTCTCTATAGTAGACCGGTAAAAGAGGGTCATTAGCCGTTGTTCTACCCTGTTCTTCCGCAAGACCCTAAGAAAGTGAAGCCTCTGTTGGGCCTTTCTAGCCACCTGAGTTGTGTTAACTTTCCAGGTCAGATCTTCACAGAGGTAGACTCCCAGAAATTTAAAGGAGGAAACTCTCTCTACACAGTCCTCCCCGATGTAAAGTGGGGCAGGTTCCTCCTTTTTTCTCCGGAAGTCTAACACCATCTCTTTCGTCTTGCCGATGTTTAGGTGCAAGTTGTTGTTACTACATACTATCCTTCTCTACAACAAAATGGTGGTTATTATTGTTAGATGAATATGCCGTCTTTATTTAAAATAAAAAAATAAAAAAAAATCAATGCAGCATACCAAACATTACCTCTTCCAGTTTTTTATATCAACAACCCTGTGAAGGGGGCTGGGCTGAGAGAGATTGATTGGCCCAAAGTCACCCAGCTGGTTTTCATGCTTGTTTCTAGGTTCTTGGGTTTGAGGGTTGTTTTCATATAGCCGGTTAAATTTAGTGCATTCAGATCAAATTTAGTGCTAGAACTGGGAATC
The DNA here is from genome assembly GCF_947247035.1 of Vipera ursinii. Taxonomy (NCBI): domain Eukaryota; kingdom Metazoa; phylum Chordata; class Lepidosauria; order Squamata; family Viperidae; genus Vipera; species Vipera ursinii. The sequence continues at coordinate 140,525,772 of NC_139512.1, read as the reverse complement.
AAAATCAGAGAAACAGAGGAGGGTTCTTTTTCTTTTTTGGGGGTACTTTCTGTAATGTATTGGCCTTTTATACAGTACATGTTGTGTTTGCTCTTGTTGCACTGCTTGCTAATTGCTTGCATTCAACTGCTAAGTGCTAGTTTATGTGTAAACCTCTGCTTCAAACCTATGGGTCGCCGCCTATTGGCCAACGGTATAAATAGCTGTGCAGCAGCTCCCTTGTTGCTTCTGTTCTGTTCTCACCTTCAGTAAAGCATGTTGCTGTTTTGAACCTTCCATCTCGCTAAATGCCTGCAAAGAACCAGCTACACAATACTGGTGACAAGGGTGGGGTGTGCTGCTTCATCATAACAGCCTGAAGGCACTAGGGGGTGAGACTAGCACAGAGCTTGCTAGGGAACAGCGTTCCCCCACCCCGGTCTGCCTAACAAGCCACCCTGGAGACCGCCCCACCCTGAGGATCAGTCCCAGGCCTACGAAGAAGCCAGCAGCATGAGGCAATGTGAGAAACAAGCCACGAAGACTTCTCACCATGACACAGGTCGGAAAGCTCAAAGAATTTGACATGACACACCAGGAGAGATGGTCATCCTACATTTCCCATGTAGAGAACTACCTGCGTGCAAATCAAGTCAGCAAAGATGGGCTGAAGGCCGTGATCCTCCTCTGTGTGTGAGGCCCAACCACCTTCGATATTGCAGAGAATCTGGTCGCCCCGGCACCATTGGAAATCATCATGTATGCAGACCTAAAGAAGAAGCTATGTGACCATTTCAAACCAAACCTTTCAGTGATAGCGTGGAAGCACGTCTTCGAACAACGCGAACAACCTGGCGAGTCGGTGACAGAATTCATCGCAGTGCTTCATCAAGCTTTGCGACTCTGCAATTTCTCCGACCTAGAGGAGCGACTAAGAGACCGCTTAGTCTGTGGACTCGGGAACAGAGAGCTCCAACAAAAACTCTTTGCGAAGGAGACTCTCTCAGTTCAAGAAGCCTTAAAGGAAGTTATGGTGGATGAAGCCGCCAGAGGGGCCGTGAAGAAATTGCAGCCCTCCCAAAGTGTGCCATCTACAGAAACCGTCCACCACAAGGACGCCGAATGAGTGGAAGACACCGACTCTGACCACGAAGTCGACAAAATTCAGCAGCACCATGAAAGAGGAACGAGGCTGGCTGACAAGGCAGTTCTGTTCCCAAGGTGTTTGGGCTATGGAGGCCAACATCAACGCGCGGATTGCCATTTCAGGACAGCCACGTGTCGGGCATGTAGAAAACCAGGCCACATCGCCGCCATCTGTCGAGGTTGCCAGAGGGACCGCCAGCTGGACGAGACTTTCAGGAGAGGTACCAGGGCCCCGGGGCAACACTGAGTAGGGTTCTGCTCCAGCTGCCGGAGCATTTTTCGCATGGGTACCCATCAACCTCTTAAACAGAAGTTGCGACTGCAGGTCGAACTTTAAGGCATTCCATGTAAAATGGAACTGGACACAGGCTCCACTGTGTCCATCATCTCCATTGGAACTGTTCGGCATGTTTGCAGCCATAGTAACAGATGGGTCAAGCTATGACCATCTAATATCCTACTTACCGACTTCCAGAATTCCAGAGTGGCAGTCAAGTCGAGGCCACACTTGCAGTGAAGTTCAAGGGGTTTTCAGGCCTGCTAGATATTGTTGTGGTAGATGGCCAACGAATGAGCCTCATAGGGCTCAATTGGTTCAATGCATTGGGCATTCAGGTCACCGGCATTCACCGGACTCAAACAACAGATTTGTCTTCTGTCTGCAAGGAATTTGCAGATGTTTTCGGCCAAGGTTTGGGAGAGTACAAGGGCACTCTGGTAGCTTTTAAACTTAATCCCCAGGTTGCGCCAATTCGGGTTAAGCCCTGCTGTCAAGCAATAACATTGAATGTTATTGCTTGACAGCGGGGCTTAACCCGAATTGAAAAGCCCATATGTTGGAAACTTGACACCCGCCGTGTGCCATTTGCGTTGAAGCATAAAATGGATGCAGAGCTGGACAAGCTTGTTAGTCAGGGGTTTTTAGAGCCTGTACACAGTGGGGAGTGGGAGACCCCCATTGTAACACCACTCAAGGCCAACAGAGAGGTAAGAATATGTGCTGACTACAAATGTACCATTAACCGGGCACTACAGCAGCACACGTACCCCATTCCAGTCAGCCATATTCTGGCATTGTTGCAAGGTGGCCGCGTGTTTGCTAAATTAGATTTAGCACAGGGCTACCAACAGCTGCCGATGGACAAGGTAGCTGCACAAATGATTGGTACGCACAGGGGGGCATTCAAGGAAAAGCACCTTCAATTTGGTGTAAGTGTAGGGATTTTTCAAGGGATCATGGAGCGCATGCTCAAGGGTATTGTGAGGGTCTGCCCCTACTTCGACGATGTACTCATCACTGGGGAGTCCACAGAAGTTCTGGCTGAGTGGCTTAGAGCCATCCTTCAGTGGTTCCATGCCATGGGACTTAGATTAAGTAGAGACAAATGTAAGATTGGGGTTCTGTCCACAGAATTCCTTGGGTTTAGAATTGATGCCGAGGGTATCCATCCTACAGAGTCAAAGCTGAAAGCGATTCAGCTGGCACCAAGCCCTAGGTCCAAGGGAGAGCTTCAAGCCTTCTTGGGCCTCCTGAATTGTTATCATTCATTCCTCCCCAACAAAGCCGCTACAAAGAACCGGCTACACAACACTTTCATATACAAGTGTAAGATGCTCCTGTCATTTTGCTGATCTTGGTTAGATTCTAAGCCTGTTTAAACAAATTCTACCCAAAGTGGGACACTTCAGACTTGCTAGCTTTTTCAGTCCAGATTGCCAGTTTCTACAGTTTCTCCACTGGACACCAGCCTTCCTGAGTTTGATAGTTGGTCTTACTGGACATATTCTTTTACTTAAACTTTAGTAATTGCAAAATTAAAGCAAAGAATAAGATTTTTTTCCTAAGGAATATTTCCTTTACAGAATTGGTAAGTTAATTGCCAGGATTTGATTCTGAAGAATAAGGGAATAATGCAACTTTTCTATTAAAAAAGAGTTTCTCGGACAAATTAGTTTGCTCTTAAGAAACCAGTTCATGATGGGGGAATGATGAAAATGAGAGCGCCATGACATGGAGCAAGAATTCAGTCTAAGGATCCCTCCATCAATCTTTCTGTTATTGGATGAGCTAGTGATATATTGATGTAGGATATACTGTCACTCTATGCTATATCCCTCCCTTTTTTTCTCAGCACAAATGCATATGTAAGTGTTGTGTGTTCATTGTATTTTGCTGTGGTGCCACTATTTTTATTGCTGCAAAGTTCTGTAGAGCCAGGTTACAACTAGAACCAACTGTGTGCATAAATAGAGCAATCCAATACCAATGCAGACCAATAAAAATGGTGGAATAAAGGAATGAGATCCTTTTCCCTATATTTAAGCCAAGGTATTTGTTTCACTGCATAAAGCATACATACCTTCAAGGCCTCAGTTAGTTACACACCCCTTATCAATGCCACAAAACAGTGCCTAGAAGCATTAGAGGCCTGACAAATAATCAGCTTTATGATTGGCAGCACCATGACCGATAGTGTGAGTCAAATCAATTGGCAGCAACACTAGGATATCCTTCCTTCTGCAGAATTACTTACAAGGTCTTGGGTGACCTTTTTAGATTTAAACTGCGATGGTCATGGAAGAGAGAGCGACGTTAAGCTTCTAATAAGTCTCTGACTGAGCTCTGCAGGCAACTATATACTGTGTAAAGAATCTCACGCAGGAACAATAACAACCCCTAACATGGATACAAATCTTGCAGGCAGAGAGTCCACAGGAAAGCATGTTCCAGGCAACCTGTACAGATAATTCATTGATCAATTATTTGAATCTACAAGCCCAAACCTTTATCCAAATTATCAACTTAAAATCAGCTGAAATTTGACAGAGAGACATCAACTCCAAATCAATTTAAAGTAATAATCTGAAGTAGATGTTTCACAGCAACTGGCAAACGATTATTTCCTTGGATAAAATACTAGATTGATAACCCCTGCACATGCCACAAGCTAGAATTTTGACACAATACAATTTAATATGAGCTCAAAACAAACTGAGAATTATTGTGAATTGATTTAGGGATGAAGGGAATATACGATGTGTCCCAGGATAATGTTGCAGGATCCAATCTGGGTTGGTCCCCAGGACTAAAGGTTTTGTCTTCTGAACTTTCAACCTCATGCTGGAACCCATTCTCAGGGAACTTCTCTGTGTAATTTGGGCTGTTCTGTTATATAGCAGCAGTAGCTTTTTAGATATAGATTGGGGTGTTGATGGCTGGCTATTAAGGCATTGGCTGTTGTTTCCTTGTGCTAACAAATAATCAGCTTTATGATTGTGCTAATCATATGAAATTCCCATTGACATCAAACTAGTACTGTACATCACCAATACTTCCCTAGCCTTTGCCTCAGGCAATGTATCATTTTTTCCACTGGCTAGGATAAGAAATACATAAAGATTTCCACCATTTTAGGTCACTGTTCTTTTATAGTTTAATCAGAAAACCAATGGAATTTTATGAGCTGCAAAAATCTAAGATTAATTCAGGACAATAGTTAGGATAGAGATAGTATTTAGCATAGATACTTATATAATTCCATTGTGCACAAATTGGTCTTAAGCTGTATTTTGTAATTGTCTTAATATACTGGTTAAATCCAGGCCTTGTAAGACTTGAAATCTTAGGAGCAAATGCATTTTTTGCATCAGTGTCCTTAGGGCCTCTGCAAGTACCCAAACCCCCACGTGCACACTGCTTTCTAGAAGGATTTAAAATTCATTGGACAAAGTGTACATTTAATACTTACATGAGGGAGTACAGAACGCCTTTCAATACATCAAACTCTTAAACCTTTTACATCTTTCATTGTTAAGCTATATGGATCTTGATTTGTACAATTTTAAAAAAATATTCTGAAGCTCAGTCAGTCTAACATTAAAAAGCACTGTTGCACAGTAAGAAATCACAAAATACAATTCAGCAAACCTGGTATAGTTAGTCTCCAGGGATGTTTTTTTTCCAATTCTGTTTGTCATACTCCAGATCCATCATGTCATGCTAGCCTAACTTACTATGCTGTCTTTTTTTTTTTCCTGGCACACTCCAACTATTTTCTGTTGCTGTCACAACAGAAAACATATAAAAATGCTCTTTTGCAAACATTCTGTTTGGTCTCTGCTGAACTCTCTAGAGCCATGGATTTCTCTCGCTGTCTTTATCAGGGGTAAATGTTGACAGATCATTGAACCTTACTGTCAGCAATGACAAGCTTAACACTGTTCTGTACAAGGTAGAAAGAGAAGGGGATAGAAAAGCAAAAGAAAAAAAAAGGCTTCTTCAACTTACATTTGGAAGGTCCCCAACACAGCTACAAGGGCTTATGTTCAACGATTAGTTTACATACATTTTGGAGAGTTGTTATTGTTGCTATTATAGCAGAAGTTATTTTTCTCGCTACTAGGTGAAATATGGACTCCTCAAAAAACAAAGGCAGTTGCTATCATCTTCCTCCAAGATGGGATTTTAATAACTTCATCTATTTATCAGAATTGTGTCATGGTTTTAGAGGAGTTTTTGCCCTTCAGGTGATGCTTAAGGTGGACAAAATGGATATGGTTCTGAGCAGTATCACTCAGATATACATAGAAAAATGTCCTATCATGTCTGCAGAGGGAGAAAGAAATGGAAGTGAAATTCCCTAAGGAGCTGAAAATATATAACACAGACAAATGTCTCCAAGGTTTCAAACATGAAGGCTGAGGGCTTTAAAAAAAATTGGCCCTTAACCTATGCAGAAACCCCTGGAAGAAATAAGTTTTAATCACCTCTAATACAAAATTCTATTTCTTAAGAAAGAAGACAGGAAAAGCTGAAATGTAAAGCAGATACAGAGCCTTGGTGGAGCAGTGGGCTAATGCCTCCTTAAGTAACACCAGCTGCCTGCAATTAGTGCAGGTTCGCATCCCACCAGGCTCAAGGTTGACTCAGCCTTCCATCCTTCCGAGGTAAGTAAAATGAGGACCCAGATTGTTGGGGGCAATTAAGCTGACTTTGTAATAATGCCACTTGGGGTTTGTGTGAAAGCCCTAATAAGCAGGCATATACATAGAATGAAGGCTACTGCTAAGCTTGTAAGCCGCCCTGAGTCTTCGGAGAAGGGCGGGATATAAATGGAATTAAAATAAATAATAAAATAAATAAATAAATATGTGATGTTTAACAGACCTTTTCCCTCTACTGTAAGAATATTATTTTAAAAAATTACACTATGCTATATTGATAGATAAATCTTTAGTACCAACTTCTAGAAATAATGTTTTTCTATAATACAAGATTCATTGACCCTAACAAGAATTCAAAGCATTTGGACTGAACTGTATTCATACAGAACTAAAGAGCACTTCCTGACATTAGTCACATATTTCCCTTTAAAAAAAAAAGAAAACAACCACGGTAGTACTTCCATAGTCACAGACATTTGAACAAATGTACTTGTCCCAAAATGAAAATTAGAGCCAGTTTGGTATAGTGGTTAAGGAATCAGACCACCGGGAAACAGTAAGATGTAATCCCATTTTAGGCCATGGATGACCTTGAGCCAGTCATTTTTTCTCAGCCTTAGGAAGGAGGCAATGGCAAACCTCTTCCCAAAATAACTTTGCCTAAAAGTGTGTAAGGACTGGTCCAGGCAATTACCAGAAGTCAAGACTGATTTGCACCCCAAAATAAAATGAAGTGTTGTTGTTAGTTGCGAAGTCGTGTCCGACCCATCACAACCCCATGGACAATGTTCCTCCAGGCCTTCTTGTCCTCTACCATCTTCTGGAGTCCATTTAAGCTCACGCCTACTGCTTCAGTGACTCCATCCAGCCACCTCATTCTCTGTCGTCCCCTTCTTCTCTTGCCCTCAACCTTTCCCAGCATTAGGCTCTTCTCCAGTGAGTCCTTCCTTCTCATTAGGTGGCCAAAGTATTTGAGTTTCAACTTCAGGATCTGGCCTTCTAAAGAGCAGTCAGGGTTGATCTCCTCTAGGACTGACCGGTTTGATTGCCTTGCAGTCCAAGGGACTCGCAGGAGTCTTCTCCAGCACCATAGTTCAAAGGACTTGATTGTTTGGTGCTCAGCCTTTCTTATGGTCCAACTTTCACTGCCATACATTGCAACTGGGAAGACCATAGCCTTGACTATACGCACTTTTGTTGGCAGGGTGATGTATCTGCTTTTTAGTGTGCTGTGTACATTTGCCATGGCTTTCCTCCCCAGGAGCAAGCCTCTTTTAATTTCTTGGCTGCAGTCCCCATCTGCGGTGATCTTGGAGCCCAGGAAAATAAAATCTGCGCTACTGGAACTAGCCCTCTGCTCTTCCCCAGTAGCATATAGGACACCTCCCAACCTGAGGGGCTCATCTTCCAGTGCCATATCTTTTTGCCTTTTGGTACTGTCCATGGGGTTTTCATGGCAAAGATACTGGATGGGTTGCCATTTCCTTCTCCAGTGGATCACATTTTGTCAGAACTCTCTGCTATGACCTTTCCGTCTTGGGTGGCCCTGCACAGCATAGCTCATAGCTTCATTGAATTACGCAAGCCCCTTCGCCTCAACAAGGCAGTAATCCATGAAAGGGAAAAATGAAGTAATAATTACCCAGAGAGATATGCAGTAATTTGGTGCATAGTATATAAATCAAGGGGATAAGGATGATTTTCAGGAGATAATATTTCCTAATTAATGATGGGATGAAGTCTGATAAGGTAGGAAAGAATGTCAGAATGAAGATGTGAAATAAGACTGATTATAAAAGAAATGGCAAAATAAAAACCACAGCCATTTACATCTCTTAAATTAATAAATAAACAAGCAAATAACTGTGGAAATAATTAACATGCAAGAATGATAGTTTCATAGGTTCCTGACAGGAATTTAAACTCAGACTGAAACTATCTGAATGACCTGCAGAAATTAATCTTTACAGAGAGAATTCACACCACCCTTATTTTGAATATTTAATAAAACCCAAATCATATACTTTTTCTCAGGAAACTTCCTATAAATGTTTTTAGTTAAAAACACAGTTTCAAGATTTCTCAGTTGAAAAGGAGAAGTTTCTTCAGATCAGCACATTAAGAATCTGCTTCCTATTTATCAGAGCATCAGTGGTAAACACAGCAGTGTAAAGAACAATTCTTACGTGGCAGACCTAAGATTAAAATGGACATATTTTCTAAACATTCATCTATCTTACATTAACAACTTTCCTTCCAAAATACATCCTGAAATAAAGTATGAATTCATGATGCGTTTTTCTCAGCTGGTTTAATCATGAGTGGAAAAATGATCTAGAATATAAGAACTGTAAAGTAATGTGGTAATGTATTGTTATGTTATGTTATGTTATGTTATGTTATGTTATGTTATGTTATGTTATGTTATGTTATGTTATGTTATGTTATGTTATGTTATGTTATGTTATTATTAAAACAAATTATATTACATTACATTATATTATTATATTATTTATTTTTACCCTGTTATTTTATAAATAATTTTATAAATAATTCAATGCAGTGAAGATATATAATTCATCCTCCTATTTTCCCTACAACAACAATCCTGTGAGGTGGGTTGGGCTTAACCTAGTTGGCTTTCATGCCTAAGGCAGAGTTAGAACTCCCAGTCTCCTGGGATAGATAGCTATAACTGCTATTTCCTTTGATCATTACAGGAACAGCAAGATTAGAGGTATAAAAGAATCATGACTAGTTTTAAAAGTTTTAGGATTATTCTCCTGCCTTCGGGGGGATGGAAGCAGTCTTTTCTTCTTTTATTTTATCTTTCCTATTATCTCTCCTCTTCTGTATCAGTTACTGATAATTTATGGTATATTAAAGGTGAGTAACAAGAACTACACAAACACTTTTCATAATCTTTTATTTGTTGAATCCTTCAACTAAGGCTGCTTCTGCTATATAAACATGTTTATAACAGTAAATCTGACTGTCATGACTAGAAGAAGCCATTAGATCACAAAAGAACTATAGTTTTCACCTATTTCTTTTTAACACCAAGACAAATTATGTAATTTTACATGTGAACTGAAGTATAGACTCTGTTGCTGCTGATTTCAAAAGAAACAAGGGAGAAACAGATGACATAAAATTATAGTACAGATAATATAAAATTATTTTCCCCCAACATTTAGTATGATAGAGTGAAACCCAAAGAAAGGAAATTGAGATCTTCATATTGCTCTTGTAACAGATACCACAAAACTTGTTTTTCTTGACCTTTAAAATACTGATAAATATTCTTTTAACTTTAGATATTACATGAAATCCATTCTTCGGTGAGACTACTCTTTAGGGATTGATTGACACAGCCATTTATCTGAAATGGTATAGGGCAGGGGTAGGCAACCTTGGCTTTTTTATGACTCGTGGACTTCAACTCCCAGAATCCCTGAGCATGGCTCAGGAAGTTGAAGTTGAAGGGCCAAGGTTGTCTACCCCTGGTATAGGGTCTCCTGGAGGTTGGATTAGAAGACCTCCAAGGTCCCTTCCATCTCTGTTATTCTGTTTTGGTTTCAGTAGGGGGCAGCACCTGGCTGCACTTTTCTGGGATTTGAAATTAAAAAGGATCAGCCCTGATTAGTACTTGGATGGAAATGCTCCAGAGAATTCTGATTTTTTATGCTAGAGCTTCTCATACTGCAACTAGCCTCAGTAGTGAAGATCAATTCAGTTCTGTAACTTGAGAACTACCAATCGTCACTTGTTTCATATAAAGAATGTGTGTGTGTGTGTTTGTGTACAGACAGTTTGTGTGTAAGTCAGTCTTGACTTCTGAAAACTGCCTGACAACTCCCTGCAGATTCCTTATCAAGGTTTTTCAGAAGTGGTTTGCCATTGCTTCCTTTCTAGGGCTGAGGTAGAGAGACTGGCCCAAGATCACCCAGCTGGCTTCATGTTTAAGGCAGTACTAGAACTCACATTCTCCCAGTTTCTAGCTTGATACTTCACTCATTACATGAAACTGACTTTCCATATCTATTATAAAGAATAGTAACTTGTCCATATAACCTCTCTATCAATTTTTTTCACCCATGTACTCATGTGTATCTGTGTATGTCTACTGGACCAAAATAGTGAAGGATTTTGGGCAAATATCAGGCTTGCATAGGGAAGATTGTAAAACTTATAGTTAAAAAACTAGCAGAAGGAAAGATGTAAAGTTAGAGTGCATAGAATATAATTTTATTACTATTGTTCCTAAAATAATGATAGAAATAAATTATACAGTGCACCAAATGAATGAATTACTGTAATGTCTTCTACAAGGGATCACCCTTGAACACCATCCAGAAGCTACAGTCAGGTCTAGAATATAGCAATATGAGTAGTTATGGGTGCCCTTCACTACATCTGTATAACACTTCTGCTCTGCGAGTCACACTGGTTGCCAATAATCTTTTGGGTGTAACTCAAGGTGGTGGTTGTTACCTATAAAGTTATGATGCACCTCCTGGTTGAACAGTGGAAAAGGATATGGAGAAAATTAAAAAGGAAGCAAGAGAGGATTACTGGCTAAACTGGGAACAGATTGAACTAATTGGGAGAAAATTAGCAAATCTGAACCCGAACTTTCCTCAAGTATTATAATAAAGCCTGTGCAGCTAAAATTCTCAGTGCCCCAATAAAAAATGCTATGCTGAAAATCTTGAACTAAGCTACCTTTCCTGTCTCCCAAATTACTTAGGAAAACCAGCACGTCTTTTTCAAGATGCAGACCAAAATAACATTATCCAATAAAAATGAAGACTTTTCTCAACATTCATACTTTTATTCATAAAGGAATTATTTGTGCTCAGACTTACAAAATAAAATTCCTCTGACATAAAATATATTTAGATGCACCAATTTCCTTGCTTAGGCTGTGCAAAAGAGCCTTTGCTTATAGTTTTAAATATGGATGCTAGCTAATTATCTTCCCAGTTGCACTGACTAGACGGCAGCATTAGAAATCATTTGGCATATTGTTTGGTAGACTTTTTTTAATCTTTTTTTTTTTCATTGAATCCCAGTTTAGATAGAAAATCAAGTATTCACTTAACTCAACAAGCCTTTGTACACTACCCAGAGTAACTTTTTGTGAGATAGGCAGCTATGCAAATTTGATAAATAAGTAGCTGATAAATCTGATTTCTTTCACCTTGAATTTGTACTGCTAAGTTTAATTTTTATTATTATTTATCAAATTTCTATACCAATCATCTTACCTAAGTGAGTGGGTGGTTTACAAACAAGAGAATAAAATAGTTTAAAAACATGACTAAAAGCACAGTTAAAAACATTTTTTCAAGAAAACGATTAAACTTTACAAGTTAAAAGTAAAAAAAATAAATCACAAGACTAAAAGGTTGACAAGGTGGAGGGAGCATTTCACTTTGTACTGATACATGTTGAGAATTACTAGATTGGTTTAGCTTTTCTAAAGTGCAACTTTTGTTAACAATAGAAAATTAATCCTTTGTGCATGCTCTTCTTTTATCAAAACACATGTTGTCTTCTTGATAAAATTATCAATTTTGGCCACATCTGTTCAGAAGGGTCAAAATCATTTGCCTTTTAATCAGCAGTTCAGAAGGCAGGTATAAGCCATGTCATTGCCTGTAAAAAGGATATTCATATAATGACTGTATGAATATGTCTGTTCTTACATATTCATCATAGATTCCAATTATGCCCCAAATCATATTCCATACAAGACTCACATTTGCAGTGAATGAAGTCTGTTTTTTTAAAAGATGACAATTGCTTTTACATTTATGCTATGTTACAAAATTTAATTTTAGGGAAGGGCACTCAGTAATATATAAGCAGAAAAAGCAGGGAAAAAAACTTTAATTGGCTTGTTTTAATTCTAGACATAATTATTCAGCAATAAAGTGAATAAATCCCCCATCCTCTCATCTATCAAGTTATCTTCAGCCCATCATTATTCTTATAAACATACTTTTGCTGTTTCCCTGGTACTGCATAATGCAGGAGCTTGCAGGAAGTTAACAAAAACAATAAACAATAAAACAAAAAATAATAAAATAATACATATAAACAATATGTTGATTACACTTTGTAACCATCACAACAAGTCATACATATATTGTGAGGAGGTAGATTAGAACCAAAAGAGTACTGAAAATGTCTATCCCAGACCAGGAAACACGTGCCAGAGTCCAACTGGATGCCACAAAAATTAATGAAAAAAGTAAGGAAAGTTATTAAAGGTAAAGAAAAATATCCAGGTTTTGAAATTAGCATGCATTTAGACAAAAGAAATGTAGGTATTCCATTAAAGATGTGAGAGGGAGGGAGAAGGGGAGGGAGAGGGGGGGAGAGGGAGAGGTGGAAGGAGAGGAGGAGGAGGAGGAGGAGGAGGAGGAGGAGGAGGAGGAGGAGGAGGAGGAGGAGGAGGAGGAGAAAGAAGAGTATTTGGAAGAGCATGTGTTAAAAATGTTAATATGAAAGGCAACAAAAAGCCCCTTTAGATATATTTAAAAAGACAAACTGATCATAGAAGTCAATGATCTATTAGGCAATGGGGATTGAATATGTGCTAAAGGAATACAGGAGGGGCTGCACAGAAATCATTCTTTGTTTTGATCATAACTGCTAAGGGCGGAAAACAGATGCCCGTGTCTAAGCTGGCTTTTTAAAGAGGGAATGAGATGAACAGACACAAATAGAGGTAATAAGAAATAAAGTTATAAGTCTGCCTGACTAAAAATAAATACATTCCTGGGTACAGATGGTATTCACTTGAGAACTGGTAAAGAACTGAAATGTAAAATGTGGATCTTCTAGCAAAAATGTGCAATTTCTTTCTAAGATTGGCGTCTGTAGTTGAGGTAGCAAAAAGTCTATATAACTCCCATTTTTATAAGAACTTAAAAACTATTTAGACGTTGATTTACTCCAGGCAAACAAAGTGCAAGCATTATTAAAGGGCAAATTATGGTCTTTCAAAAACCCCTTGACTAAACTTTTACTTTCAATTATTTCATGATATTATGTTATTTCTGTCAAAATGGTTACAGAAGTACAATGGTTCACCTAGGAGAGGCTTTTAAGTTTGAGGTAAATAAATCAAGCATGTTTTAGGAAAATGTGGATAAAAAGAAATGCTTTTCCTTCTCTCAAACTGTCAGAATTCAATGTCTTCTATTGATCCAGGACTGATACAATTCACTCCTATCAGAAGTAGTAATCATTGTCAATTTAGATAGCAATAAAAGGAATTGGACAAATTCATAGAGGATTGGGTTTGCAATACAGGTAGTCCTTGACGTTTAACCTTTCATTTAGTGACTGTTTGAAGTTATGATGGCACTGAAAAAAGTGACTTATGGCATTGCCTACCATATGAGATTTCCATGATCTTCCCTGGGGCCCAGTTTATTCCAGTTCCAAATCAAGGTATTTGTATTAAACATTTAGGCTGTCATAGCTTGGAACTAGAATATCTAAAGGAATGCCTCTGAAATAATCTTTGGAGGTCTGCTCCAGACACCTTCCCATATTGAGGTTCCAGCAGAGAGCTATCTGTGAGTAAGTCTTGTCCACAATAGCTCTACCCAGTGAAAGCATGAAATCTCTGTGTTTGTGGGAATGTTCATATCCATTCCCAAGCATTTTGATCAATGAAAATGTTAATTTTAATATGAACCTATTCTGCAGCCTTTTTATTTGAGCAATCAATTTTACTGACTTATTATTCTGTTGTTCATGCTAACCCTATTGTGTTTAATTGTAAGGACTTAACATTGACGTATATTGAAATTAATAATTTAATTATATTTAAATTCTTTTCCAATTTTATTGTAAGCCATCTTGAGAAAGCTTTCTTCTGAAGGATGGCGTTCACATTTATAACAAATGATCATTTCCAGTGCTAATGAATTTATTCAAACAAAGAGGAACAGTATTAAAGTAGAATGCATTTCAGACTATAAAAAAAAAACTACAAAACTTTTTCCTCCCGTCCCCCCAAAAGAACATTTTTTTCTTAGTTGCAAACAGAAAGGAAAGGAGAGGGGAGGGGAGGGGAGAGAAACGGAAAGGAAAGGAAAGGAAAGGAAAGGAAAGGAAAGGAAAGGAAAGGAAAGGAAAGGAAAGGAAAGGAAAGGAAAGGAAAGGAAAGGAAAGGAAAGGAAAGGAAAGGAAAGGAAAGGAAAGGAAAGGAAAGGAAAAAAGAAGAAAAGAAAGAACTTTGTCATAATGAATGTTGATATTAAATATTGTTACAAATGGGACTAGAGAGAGAGATGTGCTTCAGGACAGCAATCTTCTGGAACACTCTGTCTAAACCTTGATTTGCAAGTGAAGATGAGGGCATCAGATGTCATCAGTCAAACGAACAAAAATGTTTATTTAAATTTATCAGATGAACCTAAAGAAATTAAGACATTGCTTCTTGATTTATATTTAGCTCCTTCCTTGTCATTTGGCATCCTCCTCAAAGGCATCTACCTTGCTCAGCACATGATCCCTAGCTCACAGAACCCTCCTAAGCGAGAGCTGCACATTCTCTATGTTTATATTTGGATAAAGGACATCAGACATACTGCGTAATACCGACACTTCTTTTTTTTTTCCCCCAAGAATCTCTCCAAATCCAGCATTTCTATTCTGGTCAGGGGCACAGACAAACAAAGCTGTAGGGAATTTTTCAAGCTTTGCATTGTGAATCTCCTCAAGATTCTCACAAAGCACATGAATTCAGTCAAGGGTCACATTTCCACATTCGACACACATCCCACAGATTTTCTTCTGTAACACAGTCTCAAGATAAATTACTGCCGCAGTTTGTGTTGTTTCATTCCAGCTTCTACTTTTAAAATCATGTATTGTTACTATTAATTATTATTACTATTATTTCGTTGGTTTATTTCATTAATAGCCTTCCTTTCTGATTAGAAGACATTCACACTTTCCTTCTCCTTGTTACTGAATAACTGAAGGATGCCTAACTTTGAGTTTAGCCAGTCTTTAATGGAAAAGAGAGTTAAAGTTTAGCTCTTTAATGTGTCTTTGCTAGCCAGATATTGATCATAGAGAAGGAGGAATATTGCAAAAGCACAATAATATTGTTCGGTTTATGCAGTGCTTCAGATTGTTTAGAGAATTGTGTGTGCATTATTTTTTATTTATCCAGAAGATTTATGTGCCGCCTACTTCTTTAATGGCTCTGGGCAGCTTAGAGTAAAAACATCCATAAAACCAACATTAAGAGTATTAAAAATATAAAATTCAAAACTAAAATTAATTAAAGACCCGGCTGAATTAATATGTTTTAAGCTCCTCTCTCCTCTGACCGCAAAATTATGGTGGGATATTGTTTCTCTTGTAACGGCAATGCTCTAAGAGGGCAAGATCTGCAAAAGGTGTCAAATTAAGGGCACAGAACCAATTATGCAGGAGTAGGTGGGTTAGCTTTAAGTCAAATCAGACTTTATACAGCATTATGAGAATTCTAAATTGGGCTTGGAAGGCAACTGGCAACCAGTGCAGCTGTTTCAATGTAAAGTGAGATCTCAAGAAGGCAATATGCTCACCGCCCAAGCTGCAGTTTCTGGACCACATTCAAATTAATTTCTTACAGTCTTGCTACAAAACCTGCAAGGCCAGTAAATATCGCTGGCTGAAGCCTCATAGATCTATGTAAATTCCAATATGGCAAAAGTGGCAGTGGGAAGGGACACGAATAAGACAGCCTTGCATTGTGACAGCTGTCTTTCACTTACTATATGACCAGAAAGCTAGAATTCTGATATAACAGGCTTCTAATGTCAGCTGTAGTTTAATTGAAAAGTTAATAAACTAAAATTCCATTTTGTAAATAAGTAACAGAAATAAACAATATATAATGATAAACAAAACTGCTTGAAATGCACACAGTAAAATTATTTCCATATTTTAATAGTTTCTAAAAGCATATTGATCCATGTAACTAACAAAACATATCCAAAAGTAGTCATTAAGGAAATGGTTTGAATATCTTTTTAAAAAATGTTCCTTCAATGTCATCTGGCACTGGACCTTGAAAACAAGCAAACAGATTCATGTACTGTCTTTGCTATTTTTGAACAACAGGATCCAATGGTTCACTTACTTCTCAACCTGCTACAGAATAAGCTGGCATATATCTAATTTTAATAAGCTTCCAAGGGAGTTGACGTAATGCAGCCTTCATCTACATCAATTAATAATCAAAGAATGCAAAGAATACTACTCTGGACTCTTCTAAAAGGAAGAACAGCATATCAATAAGATGAAGGAAGGTGATGATGAAAAAGACAAAAAAGAAGAAGTAACAGAGCAGTTATTACCTCTAAATGAGGTTCTTCAATGATCATCTGTGACTTAATGCATATGGATGTTATAATTGTGTAGAACCATTCAGAACTTTTATATGTTGAGTTTTTAGTAATAGGCATTCTTTTGGTGCTAGCCATTGGGAAGTTTCCTATCCATCCTTCAGTTCCCTGGAGTACATATTTGCAGTGGTGTTTAAAAATTTGTGAATCATTTTGCATTTTCAATATTTCTACATAAATGGGACCTAACAAATGATCTTTTTTTCACTCACGTTGGACCAAGTTTTCCTCTGTTGGGAAGTAAGTCTTAATGGTGATTAGATACAATGATTTTGAAAGGTCATGTGTCATGAAGATTATGCATTCAGCAATAGGCTGGGACATTCCTATCTCAGGCTCAATAAAACTAAAAAAAAATCCAACACGGATCAAAGTGAAATAATGAACAGTGTACAAAAAGCTGGAGAATGATAACAGTAGAGCAAATTTTGGTTGGCAGGATTTCCATTGGCAATATGGATACAGATGGTGGCATCTCATTTGAACTTTGCTTTGGCATCACCCAAAGTCCCAAACAAACCGTCCTTGGACTTTGAAGGCTAACAGGAAGGGATTCAAGAAGGCAGATCTGCAATGAAATATTTTAGCTCAAATATTAGAAAAACTTCCGGGGAGAAAAAAGTCGGCAACTATTAACTATAACCCATCTCCTTCCTCCCTTTGGAGTCTTTGTCTCTAGGTCCAAATGTTACATCTCTCTGCCTTCCTGTGCCCTCCACAGATTGAGAACTAGTTCTTGGGACATTTGACATCTGTTGAATGTTGTGAAATAGAGTTGCCTGCTCTGAGACATTCTGCCTCACACTAATCAGTAAACTTCATTACTGTACTGTATGTCAGAAAAAAGAGCAACGGAAAAGAAAGAATGAGACATAGGCTTAAGTATAAAACACAGCTACACTATCTCAGTTTGAGGTTGACATTGGATATGTTTTATATTTCTATAAACACACCCACACCCATATATACACTAGCAGTTGGATAGCATAGTGGTTAGAGTGCCACCTTTGACATGGAAAACCGGTATTCAAATCTTGGCTGATATCTACAATACCTTCTCAGTAGGGATCCTTGGGTATAACCCCCCCCCAATGCTTCACCTACCTATCTCATATATGAGAATGACGTGAACTGGGAGAGTCATGCTGGCTTGCAGGTCACTCAGATCCACGTCAGAGGTTGGGAAACCAGGACAATAGGATGATAAATGAGCTATTGAAACAAACCATACATGGACAAACAGCTAAGATACTATGTAGAGGTCCTTCCGCAGAGGACCCAAGATTGAGGAAGACATACACCATCCATAGGAGTGAGAAGGAAATTTAAAAAACACATACAATCATATACCCACAAACATACACATATATACAAACTATTCTAAAACATCTTACTGTGATGTTTATGTGCTAAGACCTCTATATACTCTAGAATAACTTCCCTTAATTCCAAGTGATCACTATTAATGACTACACAAATATTACCATATTCAGATGCAGATGTGGTAAAACGGTCATGTTTGTAGAATGTTGTGATGTAGAAATTAAGTATGACTCCGTCACCATTAAGACATAGATATGACAGTTAGATAAGGTTCACCCAATATCAGCCAGGTATTAAGTTGAGCAATTAACTATCCTACTTGTAAATATTTAAGTTCCATAAAGTTAATCTTATTCTGCTCAGCTGTGACTAGTGCCAATAGACGAACTCACATTTCTTATAAAATATTCTTGTCCAACTAGATTTGAACAGTTCTTTGGGTCATTCAATTCAACATAAATGTCGGCAGGAATATCTGCTGAAAGGAGGTAAAGGGAAGTGAGATGACAAAATCAGTATTGTGGTATTGTGATGCAAGCCCTGCCTATTCTGTACATCCCTTGTGATATATACCTACCCCAAATGGGTAGAGTTTGCTGTGTGAAATCATGATCCTACTCTCTTCAGTCTGACAAAAGACCTTGAAGATGTTTTTGTGACCTTGAAGATGTTTTTGTGACTGTACAATCTCTGTTTCTCACTATGAAGGTTTCAAAATTTAAAATAATAATTTCTTTTGCAGTATGATACAGCAAAGACCCAATTTTGCTTCTTTATTTTAGGGTATCAGATATTACCTTACCTTGCTATAGTTTTCCTTTTTATTCAACATTTTTAAAGTAAAGAATATCTATATCTATATTATATTATATATTATACTTATCTAATACCTATTTATATTTTTTAAAGTCAAGAATGCCTATACCTATGGTTGCAATATTACTAAATAAATAGCAAGCTTTCTGATTAGATTTTGTGAATAATAAATTGCATGTGCTTAAATAGGTGCTGCAATCAGTCCCTGATAAATAACTAAACAACAGAAGTTGAAAAGCTACCAAAGTTGTCATGCTAGAGTCCTTCATAAACATATAATGTTATTATTTCATTTTTCAAAAAAGAAAAGCCAAAAATACAAAATAGCAGACTTAAGTATTTTGAATATATCACAATTAGTGAATCTTCTGGAGTATTACCCCAGGCTATTTATTTATTTATTTATTTATTTATTTATTTATTTATTTATTTGTTTGTTTATTTATTTATTTATTTATTTTTTAAATTTATATACCGCCCTTCTCCCGTAGGACCCAGGGCGGTTCACAAGGCAATTAAGACAATATAACAATACAAAAGTTAATAACAAATTAAAATAAATTAAATTATCCTTGATTAAATCTAAAACCCTTAACTCTAATTAAAAACCCCAATTACAATAGGTTAAAAATTAAAAGTTCTCAGTCCTGGCCGGAAAGCTCAAAGAGCCAGGTCTTCAGGTCCCGGCGGAATGAACGAAAATCTGGGGCTATGAATACTCTGTTTCCTGGCATTGTGAAATTATAACTTCCTATCACCAATCTGATAGAATTAATTCAAACAACTTGATAACAAGGTTATTATTATGCTAACAATGGTTAAAAGTGGCTCAAGTGTAACCGCCTGGCACTTTTGAACATTTTCTATCAAAGGTCTATTGAACTGAAACAACAAATAGAATCAATTCCTTGCGCTGTTTCTGCATTTCCAAACTTGCCATGTTACATCCTCAAATGTGACTTAATGAAATACAGATGAGGAGTGCCGTGAAGCAGCTCGTCCTTTGCAACAATGAAAATTAATGTACGACTTGCTTGGCTGAGCAAACCAACCTTTATTGAAGACAGCTTTGCACTTTTAACACTTGGGAGCCTTGGAGGACTGAAATAACTTCTTTAGTCACAGCTAGCTAAGAAGAAGTCACAAACTGAAGGAAATGTTTAGTTTGCTAGACAAACTGAACAAGTCTTGCAGAACCTTCTCATGCCACAATTCTGTACAGAATTCCTGTTTTGGTTTTGTTGTTTTTACAAAACCAAAGTGGCATTCATTCATTTGAAGAGTTCAAAGTCAACAAAGGCGTCACTTAAACAAACAAACAAAAAGTCGAGACGATATTTCACCAGGACAAGGTAGTCAACTCATGCAGATTTAATTCTTCAGGAATATCTATTCAGGTACCTCAGGAATATTTATTAATTTTTAGGGGAAAATATTTAAAAGAAAATTTTAGCAGAGAAGAGTTGGTTTTCATTTAGGTAATGCTGCTTTTCATCTGTTTAGCTACTCATTAGCATGACTTCATCCAATCCTCTTTGAACAGGATTCACAATCGGGAACAGATCTCTTTGAGACAGGATTTCATTTGAGCAGGATACTTTCCCACATAGCGGTATCCCTCGACTTACACCCATTTTTAATGACCATTCAAAGTTACAAGACTGAAAAAAAGTGACATGAGCCTTTTTCACATGACCATTGCAGCATCCCTGTGGTCACTTGATCAAAATTCAGAGGCTTGACAACTGCCATTTGTTTATGACAGTTGCAATGTTCTGCAGTCGTGTGATGACCTTTTGCAACCTTCTGACGGAATATTACTTTTGGAAGGGACCTTGGAGGTCTTCTAGTTCAACCTCCTGCTCAGGCAGGAAACCCTATACCATTTCACACAAATGGTTGTTCAGTCTCTTCTTAAAAACCTCCAGTGTTGGAGCACCCATAACTTTTAGAAGCATCTCGTTCCATGGATTAATTTTTCTAGGTATCAGGAAAATTCTCCTTAGTTCTAGATTGGTTCTCTCCTTGATTTGTGTCCATCCATTGCTTCTTATCCTGCCCTCTGGTGCTTTGGAGAATAGGTTGACCCCCCCTCTTCTCCGTTGCTGTCCCTTAGATATTGGAACACTGCTGTCATGTGACACCTAGTCCTTCTTTTCATTAAACTACACATATCTAATTCCTATATTTTAACCTCCAGTCCCCTAATCACCTTTGTTGTTCTTCCCTGCACTCTTTCTAGAGCCTCAACATCTTTTTTACATTGCGGTGACCAAAACTGGATGCAGTATTCCAACTGTGGCCTTACCAAGGCATTGTAAAATGGTATTAACACTTCACATGATCTTGATTCCACCCCTCTGTTAATGCAGCCTAGGACTGTGTTGGCTTTTTTGGCAGCTGCAGCACACTGCAAGAAAAATCAATGGGGAAGCCAGATTCACCTAACAAAGTGCTACTAACCTAACAACTGCTAGTTAACTGTTGATAAATTATAACACGCTGTGTTACTTAACAATTCTGGCAAGAGAGGTTGTAAAATGAGGCAAAACTCATTTAACAATTGTCTAGCTTAGCAAGGCAAATTTTGGCTCAGTTGTGGTTGTAAATCGAGGGCTACCTGTAGCAGGGAAGAAATCTGTTCTCTTAAAAGAAAAACGTGCTAAAATATGCCTCCAGTTTCCCTCTTTTATCTCCAGGCTTCTGTTTTTCTACTTCTTCTCAGGATGCATGAGAAATTCCTTAAGTGGTAGGTTAAACAGAATAGAAGCAGAATAGAGCAGAGCAGAACAGAACAGAACATAATAGAATAGGAGCAGAACAGAACAGAACAGAACAGAATAGAACAGAATAAGAGAGTTGGAAGGGACCTTATAGGTCATCTAGTCCAACCCCCTGCTTATTTATTTATTTATTTATTTGTTTTTATAAACCGCCCTTCTCCCGAGGGACTCGGGTCGGTGTACAGAGTAAGGTAGGTATACAGATTGAACAATAGTGAAAAACAATAGTAAAAACAAACTGGGACCCCAAATAAAGCTATCAGACCAGGCCGGACTGCTGGAACAGGTAGGTTTTTAAGTCGCGCCGGAAGGTGCGGAGGTCGGGGGCCATCCGGATTTCGGTTGGCAAGCAGTTCCAGAGGGCTGGCGCACCCACTGAGAATGCCCTCCCCCTGGGGGCCACCAGCCGACATTCCTTGAGCGGTGGCACCCTGAGGAGGCCCTCTCTGTGGGAGCGCACAGGACGGTGGGGTGCTGACATTGGCAGAAGGTGCTCCCGTAGGTAGTCCAGACCCATGCCATGTAGGGCTTTGTATGTCATTGTTAGCACCTTGAACTTCACACGGAAGGCAACCGGAAGCCAGTGCAGCGCATGGAGGAGAGGTGTGATATGGGAGTATCGGGAGGCTCCCAAGAGTGTCCGTGCCGCCGCACTTTGCACCAGTTGAAGCTTCCGAGTGGATCTCAAGGGCAGCTTAAGCAGGAGACCCTATACCATTTCTGACAGATGGCTGTCCTGTCTTTTCTATGATACTTCTCCTTATCTTTACTGGCTGGTTCTTTTTTATTTTTCCATTTATGAAAAACGAATCGTGAAAGTATTTCTCTTACTGTGTCTTTTGGGATTTAAATAAAATATGAAAAACCAAGGAGACTTGTAGGTAATAAATAAGATGATTGAACACTGAATGTATTGAATATTACTGTTACATTATTATTATGACTTTACTGTTACCCTTGGCCAGGTAAGCACCCCATAAAAATTTTGTACAGAAAAATTATTCCCCTTCCTATATTCTATACAACATGAATTATAGAATTGCATCTCTATGGCTCTTTCTGCCATATCCAATTCCTACAATGACACAAGAGAATAAAAGAGCCTTACAACAAATATAAACAATAGCGTGTGTGCCAGCTCCACATTTCTATAGCCCGATGCTGTTATTTCTAAAAAAAAATCTCTGAAAGCACATGTTGAAAAAAAAAACTGTTCATAAGAAAGCCCTAAAACTGAACTCAGATTCACTTAATCTGTGTTGTTTATCTTTGCCATTATCCAATTGAAGAATCACTCAGTTTTTATGAAAGCTTGTTTTTTACCACTGTACACTGAACACAGGATCTCTCTGTCGGCGTTCCTCAAAATGGAACTCAACTGGAATTGGATATATACATATGACTCCGTTCCGTGCTTATAAAATGAAAACAAAGCCTATGACTGCTTACAAACATTCCATGGATTTCATGCCAAAACACTGAATTAGAGCAGAGGAAGATAGATATACTCTACTGGGCACCAGGGACCTGTTACGTGGAGAGAGGTTTTTCTGTGGACCGAAGAGGGCGTGGTTCTGTGTGCTGCCTGCATCCTGTGGATGGGGCTTACCTTGTTTGTGCGGACCGGTTGCTGGCATGCCATGGCCCGGTACTGGTCCATGGTCCGGGGGGTTGGGGACCCCTCTCTACTGGAAGAGAGAACAAGTCTATATTCCAATGAGCCCACATCTTTTCCCATCCAACTCTCTGATAATGTAAACTGATGGGGGGTTTGTCTTACTCAAAGCCCAGACAGTTCAGGCATTTGCCAGGACAGAAAGAGAGAAACAAGAAAAAGGAGGAAGAGGAGAATGAGAAACCTCTTACTGGTAACTGAGCTTGTTTGAATGGCTATGTGCTCTGCATAGACACAACACCTTAACGTGTTTATGAAAATCTGAAGAAAGCAAAAAAGGTTTTGAGAAAGATCTCCTTTCTAAAAACAATTCAGCCAACTATGCAGATACAACAAGCCAGAAAAAAACAACCCAGCACAAAGGAATGCAGCTATCATGCAAGCAGAATTCCAAATAAAATAGAGACAGTCTAACTTAACTACTTTCATAGGGGGAAAAAATCTATGTAGTCGCTAAGAATCAACAACAACTTGATGGCACATAATCAATCAATCACCTTAGCTGCTTATGTGTTGTCTGACTGAGAAGAATCTTGAATTGAATCTTCAATTACATGTGAAAATTTAATTGCAGGGTGCATTGCCTACAGGCCGATGCCCTCAGTTGTGTCTGTCTTGTTTCATAATGTTGTTCTAGAATGTTTTAGATTGTTCATAAATTTTTCCGCCCCACAATGCAGCCTTTTTGTTAATCCAAAGTGGAAGAGCGAGGGAGGGGTCTATACAGCTTCATCCCACAATATTGTAAAAATCCCAGGAATTGGGGCTTTCATCTGCATGAAATTCAAATATCACCAAGCACAGGAAAAATGGTCCTTGGGAAGAATGAGTGCTGTGGTGTGAGTCTTCTACCCAATCACTGTTTCCCCTTATTATTTTGTCCAAAAGAGTGTTGGCCTATCAGCATAATGACCAGATGTCAGCAAAGAGCAGGAAGAAGCCCAGAAAAGATCCTCCCTAATTTCCACAACATTGATCTGATAGCTAGGCTGAGTGTGCTTTAGTCTGGCAAGAGCCCTGTCTATAGGCGAACAGCAATAAAGAAACTACTTTGAGCAATTCGTCAGGTTGTTCTTGGTTTCTCCATGCCTGACAGAAACTGGACAAGTGCAGCTAGATAAATGAAGTGGGTAATTGTAGAGGAAAAACCAGAATCTGAGACAGGAGTTTTGGTATAAATGAGTAGAAGGATAGGTGTCGGCCCTACAAGGAAGGCATGATAAAAAAAACCCAGTAAGTCTAACACTTATTTTATTAGAATAGCTATGGCAACAGATTCCTGCAAGTCTGAATGTGCTTGACTCTCCCACCTGACAAAGTCGGGCACCTGTTTTTGTAAATCTCTATTTAGAGCCTTGGTGGAGCAGTGGGCTAATGCCTCCTTAAGTAACACCAGCTGCCTGCAATTAGTGCAGGTTCGCATCCCACCAGCCTCAAGGTTGACTCAGCCTTCCATCCTTCCGAGGTAGGTAGAATGAGGACCCAGATTGTTGGGGGCAATTAAGCTGACTTTGTAAAAATGCCGCTTGGGGGGGGAGGCAAAAGCCCTAATAAGCAGGCATATACATAGAATGAAGGCTACTGCTAAGCTTGTAAGCCGCCCTGAGTCTTCGGAGAAGGGCGGGATATAAATGGAATTAAAGTAAAATAAATTAAATAAAGGCTAAAGCCACATTTTTCTGTTTCTTGTCTTGTTGTTGAAATGGGGCTTCTCTACTTCCTCAAAGCCAGAGCAATGATTCTACACCAGTGGCTCTTGAAGTAGACCACTAGGGGCTTTCAAGGCCATTTCAGGGGACTTGTGCAATCAAATGCAGGTAGGCTTTGATTTATGACCACAATTGGGAACAGAATTTCTGTTGCTAAGCAAGGTGGCTGTCAAGTGAGTCACCTCCAATTTTATGACTTTATTGCCATGGTTGTACGCATATTAGTGCACTTATTAAGTGAATCACATGGCGTTAAGTGAATCCAGATTTGCCCATTGGCTGGAAAGTTCACAAATGATGATTGCATGTTGCCAGGACATCAGAACTGTTGAAAATACATGCCAGTTGCCAAGCGCCTGAATTTAGATCACACGATCATGGGGAGGCTGTGATGGTCCTAAGCATGAGGACCAGTTGCTAATTGCTTCTTCCAATGCTGTTGTAACTTTGAATGGTTGCTAGATGAATTGTTGTAAGTTGAGGACTGCCAGTAAATGATAAGATCTTGATGGGGTTATATTAAAGTTTATATGTACGTGTGGATATTTTCTACTTTTAGATAGCAAACTGTATCAGAGAACTTTCATCCCTTCTGTTCTCTAGTACTAGAGAACCCCCCGTAGGAACTTGCTTATTGGGAACCTCTCCTTGACAGTCATAGAAAGGAAAATTACCCACTGGTTAGGGCATAGCTTGGATCCCTTGGTTACACCTGCTGGCTTCTGGAGATGAACTTGAAAATGGATGTTCCATTCCTAATTTTGAATGAAAACCATTTCAGGGGTCTTTCAGTTCAAACATACCACTTATAATCCTTAAAATGAGATTGACATTAATGTAATATTGCTCCACAATAGTTATCTTAATAAGTAGGCATAAGCGTAAGCTAGAAGTTGGCTTTTCATTTATTAAGAAGCTGATCAAAGTTCTCTCTTAGGTGACCCACTCCGGGGAGGAAGAGGAGAAAAGGGATTTTCAGGAAGGGACATCAAGAAAAGGAGTAGCAGGACGGCAGCAAGACTTTTCATAGCGCAATATTGGAAGAAGGAGGATTTGGCTACTATAGAAGAATGGACTTTAAAAGTTTCGAACCTGGCAGAAATGGCCAAAATTTCAGCATATTTGAAAGACCATTCGCAACAAAGATATATCTTGGAATGGAGAAGATGGATTGATTACATTCAGAATAAATATGGGACTAAAAAGTTTCATTTAGTATTTGAATAAGTATTAGATTTATAAGATTTATTATTATTTAGTTATTTTTTAAGGAGAGTTAAAGCGTGATAGGATTTAAAGTGTTATTATAGTTAGTTAGCATATTATAGTTTAAGACTGTTAGGGTTAATACCCTGTATTATGCTCTGGGAA
The DNA here is from genome assembly GCF_947247035.1 of Vipera ursinii. Taxonomy (NCBI): domain Eukaryota; kingdom Metazoa; phylum Chordata; class Lepidosauria; order Squamata; family Viperidae; genus Vipera; species Vipera ursinii. The sequence continues at coordinate 140,499,599 of NC_139512.1, read as the reverse complement.
GTCGGGGGGGAGGGGGAGGGAGGGGAAATTGGGTGAGGGTGGGGGAGGGATGGGTTTTATGTTTAAAATGTATCTGTAAAACTCTTTAATAAAAAAAAGAAAAAAGAAAAAGAAAAGGAGTAGCAGGAAGCATTTCATACTGTTCTCTAGCACACTGTGGCCCTACAGGCCTTACAAGGAAAGGACCAGATCTCAGATAGGCATAAGATAGAATACATGATTTATTTATTTATTTTATTTATTTAATTAGATTTCTATACCGCCCTATTCCCGAAGGACTCAGGCCGGTTTACAGGGCAGCATAAAATACAATATAAAAGATAATATAAAATTAAAATAAATTAAATTAATTAAGCCCAACAATTAAAACAATATTTAAAGAGCTAAAACCCCTTCAGTCCAGGCCTGATAAATCGAAAAGCCAGGTTTTCAGGTCCCGTCAAAATGAACGCAGATCGGGGGCGGTCCGGAGTTCTACCGGTAAATCATTCCAAAGGGCAGGTGCACCCACAGAGAATGCCCTCCCTCTGGGGATCACCCGCTGGCACTCCCTAACCGGCGGCACCCTAAGGAGGGCCTCTCTATGGGAGCGCACAGGACGATGGGAAGTTGATGCTGGCAGCAGGTGCTCCCTAAGATAATCCGGACCCATGCCATGTAGGGCTTTATAGGTCATCACCAGCACCTTGAATCTCACCCGGAGGGCAACTGGAAGCCAATGCAGCTCGCGGATGTGGGAATAACCTCAAACGTATTCTTTTTATCTCATGAAATGTAGGAGTCGCTAACATGCATGAATCTCTTGCTCAGCGAGCCTTCAGAAAGCATTTTCCTTGGTTGACTTTCTCAGCCAGGCCAGTTAAAAATCTAGTCACACCATTCAGCCAATATACTCAGTTTGTTTGCTTTCATCTTGGTTTGTCATTTTGCGAGTTGTGCAAACCGAGCCAACTGGGCTAGTTACAAGCAGCGAGAGTGGTATTGGCAGACTGTCTGGGGAAGAGAAGTCATTTCAACGCTCCTCCTCAACCAACTTACTTTTTTGCGATTTTTGTCTTAGTTTACCTACCAGCAAGATAAATTGCCAAACTTTATAACTTATTTTTCAACCTCACACTGGCAGTTTCTTCTCTGATTTTCCCCAAATTGTTAATGGAAGAAGGGGGGGAAGGGTCAAAAGGATACCCCTGTTTGTAGTTCTCACAAAGACTCAGTCTTTCTTTCTGGTACGTGACTTATTTTTCCAATCTTGGGAATACCCATTAGATTAATTGCTTGAGAGAATTTTTAAGTCTTTTCATTTTCAGAAGGCATAGATTTTCCAAGTGCCTGTATCCCAACACTACATGATTTCCCAAGAGCAGTAGTTAATTGTACGTAGTTTGGCTTGTTTGTTGTTGTTTTTATTGTTTTTGTTTTAGGAGACCATTTCTGCAAATGATCCTAAATGGAAACATACCAGGAATCTTTTGACAGTAAATAAACATATATTTTATTTATACAAATTTCTCATTATACTATAAGCTTGTATAGGGTTGTTAAACAATGCTCCTGATATAGTAGCCATTTTTTCATTCATTTATTGCTAATGTAGGGAATGCAAACTTTTGAAAACTGTTCAGCATTTTTTAATGTGAATGGAGGAGGAGGGATATGATTATAAATTTGCCCAAAAAAAAGGGAGAAGCAGAAGAATTTGTATATATTTCATGGGAAAATCCTTTCGAGGTTTTTTTCCCCCCAGTTTGAAACAACCATTGTGTCAAAGCTGCAGGGCTTCACTGGTCACAAAAATAAATAACCTTCCTTACAAGTTTGTTGGGATGATGATTGATATGAGTTATGAATAAATAGCAGGGGCTTGATTCAACCTAGACAGGATCCACTGTAATTAAACTTAAATTAAGAGCCACTTTGGTCTAGTCTAGTGGTTAAGGCACCATCAGCTCTAGAAACCCAGAGATTGCGAGTTCTAGTCCTGCCTTAGGCGCAAAGCCAGCTGGATGATCTTGGGCCAGTCACTCTGTCTCAGCCCAATTTATCTCACAAGGTGGTTGTTGTGGAGAAAATAGGAGGAAGAAAGTGTGCTGGATATGTTCACTGTCTTGGTTTATTTTTTTAAAAAATAAAGAAATAAATTACATCACATACAGGATCATTAACACTACTGTTGCTTCTCTTGCTGCAATAGCAGGAAGGGCTGTATGCATATAAAAAGCAGGCAGGGTTTGAGTCTATGGTTATACCTGCCATCTTGACTGTTTTGACTTCACGCCCTGGATGTCCCTCTTAGGAGACTAATATTGCTATCAGTCTGCAGCTTGGAAAAAGTATTTGGCAACTGTTTTGTACAGTAACAATGCTTGATACGTAGCAATAGCCTGTTGTAGCAGTAGCAAGAACAGAACTAAAGTTAATCTTATTTGGGGACTGGATTATTGATAGTAAAGATATCTTAAAACTGAGCTTAGTTTGGCAATTATATGGGTGGGTCAAGCATTTCCCTCTTCTGGAATTTAGTCTACAGGAGTTCCCTTCCAAAAACTGATAAACCCAGCTCTGCCTAACTTTTGAATACAGAAAAGATCAGAGATACCTTTTTCATCCCAAGACCTCACTTATATGCCTTGACTAAAAGTATAAGAGATGCCACCTTAGAAAACAGTGATGATTATGAAGCATACAACACATTAGCTTCTAATGTTGTGGGGTCTTTGGTGCTGCTTATCTTGCTGATTTTTGCTTCAGCACATGGCACCATTAAATTTCAGAGCAAGTCTTGCATTGGTGCAGAAACAACAGATACCCTACCTGGGACAACTTCCTTTGTGTAATACAAGAGAGAAGCTGGAAATGATAAACAGAAAAAGAAAATTATGCATGTGAACATATTTTCTCACTGTACAGTTTTAGAATATTTAACTGCAGTGTCTAGATTTCATGCTATACCCTATAATGAGCATCTCTGCATTTGCGGAGCGGCAGAGATAGAAGACCTGGCTCACATCTTATTTGACTGTTGCCTGTATAAGAGGGTGAGAGACAGGTATCTTGGTCTATATACCAAATGAATGACCTATTGGGATTCCCATATCAAAACAACTTACCTTAAGTCCGGCCAGAACTTGAAAATAACATTTAACGTAGCACAGTACCTGAACAAAATGTTTTGATTGAGATCTACATATGTGGTACTGATTGGGGTAGATTGCAAGGGCGACTCCGAAATATAATTTTATCATATTTTATCTATATCTTAAATGATTGTACACTATTACAATTTCATTTTAGATTGTATTTTATTACCATTTCATTTTAAATGGTATTTTATTCTAATTCCATTTTAAATTGTATTTTATCAAATTCCATTTTAAATTGCTTTTATCAAATTTTAGTAACAACTTGTTGCTGGAACTTTGCGCTTTGATATGGCCCAAGGGCTAATCAATAAAGACTTTTGGTTTTGGTTTACAGTGTCAATAGGTGCAAATTTAGTTACTTGAATCAGTCAACGTTGCCCAGCAATAATAGTCCTTCTTTGCCCAGCAACTATAAGGGTGGATTTATTCATAAACTTTTATACCGATTATAAAAAAATAAAATAAAATAAAATGGAGAAGAAAAGAAGAAAAGATACAATATGGTTCCCCAGAAAATATCAGATTCATTTGTGAAAGTGACAAATTAAAGCTGAAGATACCACACAGATTTTATTGAATGTACAGAAACAGTAAACAGAGTTTATAAATGTTTCCAAGGGAGAAAATGTGAAGATATCTACTTCACCTTTTGGAAAATAAGTAACTTCATGTGGTGAAATGTAGTAAGGAAGTGGATCTCAGGAGGGAGGGGGGGTTCATTCCAGAGAAGTAAGAGGCAACTCAGTCCATATGATAGATGTGTGAGAAAGAGGATGAAGATAGCTGCTCCCTAATAGTTCACAGAGTATATAGTAGATGCAGATAGTAGAATCTTCAGTCTGGCAAGACTCTGTCTATAGGTGTGAAAACAATAAAGAACTCAGCTTGGAAGAATCACTATGTATCTTTCTTAGTTTTGGGCCTGACAGTTCATATCTTGGGGACCATCAGGAGAAAGTGGGGAGGTGGGGAGAAAGTGACAAAGGTGACCATAGATTAAAGTTCTGCACTATTATATTGCTGCATACACAAAATGTGGTGGTTTGATGGCAGTTGCTGCTGGCATCCTGGCTATTGCCTTTTCCCTGCAGTTGTCCACATTCATAGGCTAAACTCAAGGATTTTGTGTGATCTGCATCTAAAAACAGATCTGTACATTTCATACTACAAATTAATAGCTGGCTTTCATGGCAATTGTTTGCTTTTCCAAATCTATTCTGAGCTCAGAAAATATATCAACATCTATATTCACATGTAAATTGTGGGATACAATATATTTATAATTGTCAGCTGTGTATTTTGGAAAATACGATGTGATCTGTCTCATCCATAGTGTCATGGCATCTACTATGATGTAAGAAGCAATGATAGCTGTTTCTCCATTGTCCTCTTTGCTTCCTTGGCACTATCTTTCTTATCCCCTTTTTTTCTTCTGCTCAATCATGTCTGATTCTTGGAGATTTCCTGGAGAAGTCCTTGCAGTTTTCTTAGCAAGTTTTTTCAGAAGTGATTTGCATTGTCTCCTTTCCTGGAGCTGAGAGAAAGTAACTGGTCAAAAGATATCCAGCTGGCTTTGTGCTTTAGGTGGGACTAGAACTCCCAATCTCCCAATTTCTAGCCTGATGCCGTAAACACTACACCAAATGGCTCTCTTTTTCCTACCCTAATAGAAAAGAAATAGCAGGTAGAAATAGTTCTATTTTCAGAATAGAAATAGACATAATTTCACTGTGCTTTGTACATTGTACATCAAGATAATGATTGGATTAGATGACTACAAGTTATTTCTAATTCTATGAGTCTATGATATTACTGTATCAGCTGTTTTGCATAATGATATCACATTTTAAGTTGGACACTATCCTTGGATTATCTGTAATTAAAACAAAAAAAAATTGTTAAACCTATCTTATTTTTCACATCCATCTTATTTTTATCTTCTTTTTTCTCTCTGTTAACTGAACACCTCTAATTTATAAGATGTTCTATTGCACTTTAAAGGTTTTATCTAGATATGCTCAGTGAAGTCTTCCATATACTAAAAGAAGAAAGGCTGGTTATTATTTTTTATTTATTTTTTACTATTTTTCTCTATATCAATTTATCTCTTCATCTTAGTGCATTGAGCATTAAAAATGATGCTCATACAAAAGAGGGAAGCAAGAAAATTATTGTTCTACCTCCTCCTCCTCCTCCTCCTCCTCCTCCTCCTCCTCCTCCTCCTCTTCCTCCTCCTTCTTCTTCTTCTTCTTCTTCTTCTTCTTCTTCTTCTTCTTCTTCTTCTTCTTCTTCTTCTTCTTCTTCTTCTTCTTCTTCTTCTTCTTCTTCTTCTTCTTCTTCTTCTTCTTGTTTTTCCATACAAAGGAAAGAAGCCCATCCATTAGCAAAGAGTAGAAATCTGGATCAAACTAAAATCTCCAAGTGCTGATTAGACAAAGATTGAGTTGGAGTTAGGAATGCTCACTTGAAACAAAAGATTAACAACAGCAATCAAAACCAGATAGTTCTTTAGAATTACTGTTAGACAGTAGACAAGAGATTGAGGCTAAATATAACACTGAATGAGTGTTTTAACAAACATAAAAGGGAAAATGATAAGTATGTAACCATGAAAGCCAGTTTAGTGCAGAGGTAGGCAACCTTGGCTCTTTTATGACTCGTGGACTTCAACTCCCATGGCTGGCTCAGGAATTCTGGGAGTTGAAGGCCACAAGTCATAAAAGAGCCAAGGTTGCCTACCCCTGCTCTAGTGATTAAGGCCAAGAAATTAAGAAAGTGGGAGTCCCACCTTAGCCATGAAAGCCAGCTGGTTGACTTTGGGCCAGTCACACACTCTCTCTCTGCAGCCAATTCATCTCACAATGTGGTTGTTGTGGAGAAAATACAAGGAGAAAGATGTGTTAAATACATTCTCTGCTGTAAACTATTTGGAAAAATAATAAAGGCAGGATGCCAAATAAATAAATAAATCCCCATTGTCCAGCATGATGTACTTAATTCCCCACCCTCCATGATCAAAACTTGATATTAGCAGAAAAAAGTGGGGAGGGCCATAGATGTACAGAAATAGGTGCTGCCACAGGATAATTTTTGATAGAGCTGAGATGGACCTTTTCTTTAAAACCATAGGCCCTTCTTTTCAGGAATTAGGTATGTCTAGTTTATTGAAAAGAAGGACTGGGGTGACATGGTAGCAGTGTTCCAATGTCTAAGGGGCTGCCACAGAGAAGTGGGGGATCAACCTTATTCTCCAAAGCACCTGAAGGCAGGGGAAGAAGCAATAGGGAAAAACTAATCGAGAGAAGTCACCTAGAACTAAGGAGGATTTTTCTGACAGAACAATTAATCAGTGGAATGACTTGTTTCCAGAAGGGGGTTGGACTAGAAAACCTCCTAGGTCCCTTCTAACTTTGGTATTTTGTTAACACAGTGACTAAACAGGTGTCACCATCTGTGATGGTAGTAGGCTGCATTACTACCAGGTCCACTATCTTATGATACCATCAAATTAAATCCATAGATGGATTGTTAGAGTAGCCTGGTAGTTGTGTGCATTTTGTTGTTACCATTTAAAAATACAAAGGTGGCATTGAAAGATTCCCTAATTCAAAGCATTGTTCCCGTAAAGGGAGAATTAGGGCATGATGAAGAGAAAATCCCCACCAGTCACGGAATAGCCTGCTCAGATTGCCCCCTCTAAAGACTAGATTGGTTATGGTTTCACATATACACCACAGCAAAGCCAGTAATAAATAGATTCAACTCTCAGACACCAATGGCATGAGAATGCACAGGTCCAGATCTGATTCCAAACTAGTGTAATGTTCCCATGTGAAAGTATCCTAGAAGATTAAGAAGAGAAACAGACCATGAGGGGCTAATCAAACTTAGTGCCGAATGACATTCTTCCTTCCGATTTCCTCCCACTCATAGGGGGTCTTCATTCCCAGAGAGGAAAATTTAGCAGCAGCACTTACACCTCTTCTTTTGTATCACGGAGTAATTGATTCTGACAGGAAAAATGGGTCCCCCCCTCCCCTTCTCTTTTCAATTTTTCTGCTAAATCACAATGTCTTCTGAACTTCCTTTTGTGCAGTATCAGCTTGAGCTATGAATCAGGAGCATAACATAATATGGTTCTCAAGCCTTTAAGTAACAACATATATGAAACATGTACAGTGCTTTTACTACGTTCACCGAAAAGATGTACACGAAAAGCTTATTGAAGTTACTGGAAGCTCTAGAATTCTTCCGCTCTCGCTCGTGACAGAACAGAAAACTTTCCATGAGAAGATCCCAAGAGTAATGTTAGGGCAAGACCCCCTGAAGTTAAAGGTCCCCATGGATTTGTCTCCCTCACAGATGCCTTTCTTTTGCAGCTTTAACAACTTCGCCTAGTGATAGCATTAGCATGACAGAAACCAAAAGCACAAATAGAACAGCCCCAGTTATCCAGGAATCAGTGACTTTCAAACACAGGGACTTTCTGAAGCATCTGTAGGATGTAGCTTGTTCGAAGCATGTTAAAGTCACAGCATTCTCTGAAGCTTTAAGCCACATGCCTTTCACAGGACTGCTTTTCCACAGCAGGATTTTTTTCCTGTGCAAAAAGACCCCAGTTACTGCGAAAAAACAAAACCAAAGGGAAAAAAACCTGGTTCCCATCCTTTGGCAAGCATTTCTGTACAAGCCTGAAGTGCTGTTTTTCTAAAAGAGGACAGCCAACACTCTCTTCGAGCAGCCAGCACCAAAATATCTGTCTCCCTTTCTAAAAAGAAGCAGAAAAATGGAGGGAAGGTGTTTTTTTTAAGCCAAGCTTTTTTTCCCCTCCCTCTCTCCTAAGAAATGTAGTGGGTGAGCAACAAAATGCCAGTACTAGACATGTAAACAAGTCAGATTTGATTATCTATGAGTGAGTTCCTGTAGGATTCATTTTGTTTCCTTCTTTGATTTGCATGACTGGTAAATTAAGGAAATGTGCCGTGTTTGGATATGTGAAGGTACAAATATGTATATGATTCTGTCAGCTCAGTGGAAGCAGCATGCAGTTATGAAATGACACCATTTTTCCTGAAGGCCCTCTGTGCTATAAGGTTGTTCATAATCAGTACCAGGGCCCTATCTCGACAACATGTTGTTATTTACGGATTCTTCTTGCTTCTCCTTAAAATCGTAATGGCAACTCAACAGGAATGTGACTCCCTCAGCTATGATTATTTCAAGGCCTCTGGTCTACATTAACTTGTTTATTTATTTGCTGGTTTATTTATTTCAGGAATACAGATGCTTTTTAAAGGAACTCTAAAATGGGTATTTGTATGTCTGAAGCTTTGGAATGCCTTCATTCTGAATGATAAGGGGAAGCTAATGTACATCTTCATACATCTGTCTTCCTCGAATTCTCTCAGGAGTAATCCCTTCCAACTGCAGTGAACATCTGAACTAGGAAGCTGACAACAAAAACCTTAGCTTTTCACGCTTCCAGTACCAACACAGAAATGTTGACTTTTAAAAATTGGAAATCTACATTACTTTACAGTGAAATCCTGCATAAGTAAACTTGAAGGTAAATCTTTCTAAGTTCAAAGAAGTTGACTTTTAGATAAAAGGATTTGGAATTATTATATTAAAATCTTGTTACTGTATCTTAAAATGTTCAAGGCAGTCTTTTCCCATTGAGTTGCATCATTATCATATTTAGTATTGTCTATTTTATTAAAAAAATGTTTCTGCAAATAGCAAACCAGCATATAAGCAAACCACCATAATGGGTCTCATTGATCTACTAAGTTTTTATATTTAGGGATAATGTCTAAATTTACATCATCACCTGAACTTTTTTTTCAGTTCATTAAGCTGCCCATTTAGATCTCTAAGCTACCTAGTAAATATATCCAGTAATGCTAGTAAATCCATTTCATCCCATTCTTACTTTGAAAATATGGAAAGTCCTAGCTGCATGTGCTTTAAGTTCTTCCTGAATTTGAATATCAAAGTATCTCACTGGTAAAATAGCAGCACCCAAAAAGAGGGAAGAACATAGCAACACTGTTAATGTTCTGACAGGTTTGAATTATGGGCTCATTTACCCCATAGACCCCTATCTAACCCTTCCAGCTTTTGAGAAATGCAGTTATTACATAATTCTTCCCAAACGTATTGCTTTCCTTATGTAATGAGAAGTAATTTACTTACAACTTAACAAAAAGGCACATTGACAGAAACTATATTCCAACATCTCTGGAAAATGGCAGGTTGGCACAAGGTTATCATAAAAATATGAATAGGGTAGAACTTTCCCAATCTCTACTCATGTGAATAGTACAATTTTAAATTGAGTTCCTACATAAATGGACTGTCTTGTTTATCTCTACACAAAGAGCAGAGGTGCCCATATCCCTAATGGTTACTCAGAACTGTCGTCTTCCTTAAAGAAAAACATCTGGATACATTAGGGAGTTTTGTACCCATCAGGACTCCAGGGGTTGCAAATAATCACTGACAATACAGCTTTAATGATAGGTTTGATGCAGTGCAGTATCCAAATTTAAGGTATTCTCAAATGCCAGTAAGCTATTTTTTACTAATTATATTTGGAGCCACATTTTGTTTTAAAAAAGAGTCACTCCTTGACATTTCCCATAGCTGTAAGTTATTTTATAATATAAAAATGACTACCACACAGACAAAACCACAGGAACAGTAACTCTATTAAATCATGCATTACCTCATTAAACCGGCAGCTTTGAAAATGTGTCAATGTTACTATTTCAACAAGGCGACCTGGCACCTGTTTATTCTCCTATATATTTTAAAAGATCTTTTCCAAATTCCAGCTGCAACTGAATAGCCATTGTTAATAGCTCTAAGAAGCTGTTTTCATAATTAAATATAGTCTCAACCTATCAATAAGGGGTTTGACCAGTTTTGGCTAACAAAGGTAATAAAGCAAGGACTGTACAAAATTATATTTTCTAAAATATAGCATTCTATGTATTTATGCCCATGTGTGTGAGACAGAATGAGTTATTTTCGAGTCTTTCGTAAAGAATGTCTCAATGTGTCTTACATAATGTTTCACCCATCAACCTGAGCGGCAATCACCATATAAGTAAAACTACCAGATCTGGGTTACAAAATTCTAAACATCATTAAATGACAATAAAAGGCTTTTTACACCTGTTAGATGATCACCTAAATTTTGTAGCCCAAATATGAGAGCCCTAACAGAGAAGTGTACACATGATTACTGGCCAAGGGTTAAGCAGCTGGAAGGCTATTATGCACAGTGGTTGAGCTGGATATGCTGTAAGCTGTGAATGCATGCTCTATGTAGAAACATGTATTTATTGTTACACTGAAATATCAATAGAAAAATCTTATCCTGGAAAGTGACATCTAAACTTGGCATCTTGGCTAATCACAGTTACTTAGATGCTAAACGAGAAATTAAAAACTGCTATGTTTCCAATGATCTTCTTTTCTTCCAAAGTTCATTTGTTGAAGATCACAACCTCAAAGCTGCAAACCAAACAAAATTGTCAGATGAAAATCAGAGCCAACATAGCAATTGACCACAAGAGGGCAGCAATGTTTTTTTATGAATAATGCAGTAAGACGATGCCATTCAATATCATATTAAAATTACAAATTAATGATGACTTTTCAAAACATAATAAACATGCTTTTCAAAAAATACACAGGCAATAACCTGCTAGATATCTGGCATCTTTCTTTTGTACTCTAGAGGGGACTCCAGCATCGCTTTCACCTTGTGTTAGCCTCCAGTTCCGTAAGGCTTAATGTTCTCCTGCACTTTTTCCTCTAGATACAATTATGTTTTTATGCGAATAGTAAGCAGAAATTATTGCTAGGCTTCATTTTAGCAGCATAGAAGTGCCTCCAGCTGAAAATAAATATTTTTTTTTTTCCTTTCTGATGGACAAATAACATCTGCAGTGCAGCTAGGAAAGCTGCAAGGAGCTAACAACAGAGACAGAAGAATAAGTCCACAGATACACACATACACATAAACACCTGCTCTGAATTCAATGAATCTAGTATTTGAGAGAAATGTGGTGAGGTGAAATGCAATTTGAGATTGCACTGTAAAACCTGTAATTTCCTAAATGTGAGTTTCTGAGATTCTGAACACAATTCTAAAATATGAGTGAATACTCCCAAAGCATTTCCCAGATCTGTTTTCTCCAGGGATGGCAGAAGAGGAAGACTAGTTTCTCCTCTTTCCTGTCTCTTTTATATTTCTTAAAGTGATGAACCGATTCAGTCATTTGATTACCTCCCGTTCTCCTTCATCTATAGCTTTTAGTGTGCTTATTTATTAGATGTACTATATCTTAACTTTTCTCCAGGACAGGGGTAGGCAACCTTGGCTCTTTTATGACTTGTGGACTTCAGCTCCCAGAATTCCTGAGCCAGCATGGCTCAGCTTGGAAACCTCTCCCTTTCCCCTCAGCATGGCTGGCTCAGGAATTCTGGGAGTTGAAGTCCATGAGCCATAAAAGAGCCAAGGTTGCCTACCCCTGCTCTAGGAGTTCAAGGCATGGTAGACATCAGTCCCTCTTCTTTTTTTTCTTTTTTTTTTCTGGAGTGGGAGGTTGGGCTGAGAGTGAGTGACTGGGCCAAAGCCATCCAGGGAGCTTCCCTGGCCCTAGTCCATGCCTTGCTCACCAGAGACATATGGCAGGAATAGCTGCCTTAGCTTATTGGTCTTAAGGTCCTCTGTTATGGGTACAAATATGGCAATGTTGACTGGCAATGCAAAAGATCTTTGGCTGTTCTCCTTCTGGCCTCTTCTCCTTAAGAAGAGTAACTAAAAGCATTGAAGTGGGTTGAGATACTATAGAACTAGCTAGCACAGAATTCTAAGGGAAGTAAACAATAAATTAATATACATCTGTTCACTGCATCACCTTCTGTATGTAAATAATTTGTACTTCACTCAAACCTAAGAGCATAAGAAACACCATATTTAATCAGAGTAAGAAAGCCATCCAGTCCCCCATTTCCCCCTCCCCACAAGCATTTACCAAAAGGAAGGCCACAAAGAAGGATATGAATATAATAGCAGGTATTAATTTAGAGAGCCCTATTGCCTCAGTGACTGAAGCTAGTATATAGCCATTACAACTAGCAACAACTGTTTATTTACTTCTTACGTTTATATGCCCCCCTCCATCTTACTCTGCAAAGCAATTCTGGGTGGCATACAATTAAAATCATAAATATAAAAATATTTAAAATGTTGACAACATTAGATACAGAAGTTAAAACCGAAAGCAAGATAGGTATGGTGGGGGCATCATTTCTATTAATCTGTCAGTCACCTCCAGCATAGAGCACTCCCATTAGGTCCCCAAGCCAACCTGCAGAGCCAGGTCATAATGCCCTTTCCAGATGAGTGGGGGCAGACCTCACATCTGGTAGCAAGATATTCCAAAGAACAGGGGCCACAGCAAAAAAAAGGCCCTCTTCCAAGACTCTGTCAACAGGAACAGCATGCTGCATCCTGTATCCTCCATTAATTTGTGTAGCACATTTTAAACTGTGAAAGAGCTATGCTAGACTGCAAAGTAGAACACACCATGCCAAAGAAACCTAAAACCAACCAGGAGAGAAGACCCAGTGAACTATTTGCAAAGGAAAATAGAGGGACATGTACTTGAAATCATAAGATTGAGCTTAACTTAAAGAAATCCTTAATTTTCTAGCTACTTTAATAAATTGAGCTAAATTCCCAATATTCTAAAGTTGCAAATTGTTCACTGAGTTATTTAAGAACACAATATAATTCTGTAAGGAACTGCATGGCATTCTTATTTCTTAATGAACTATAGAATTTGGAATATATTAATATTTGGCATTCTGTGACAATTAGCATACACAAATATAAAATAGCTAGTTACAACCAAGTGTCTTTTATTGGCATAGAAATCTACAGTGTAAAATTACAGTTTTCTTTTAAAAAATAGCTTTTCAAATATCATCTTTTCAAAAATAGCTTCTCCAATGGTCAAGATACCACTGGGAATATTTTAAGCAAATACCCCCATTATTTTCATCTCTTCATTGTATTTTTATGAAAAGCTGGCGGACATAAAGAGTCTCATATTTTTTCTGCAATATTAATGGAAAGATAAGTGTATATACAGTATCTAACAACATCAGTATGAAATTCAGGTACCTCTCAAGCAAAGCAAAAAGAACTGAACTGAGAAAATCCTCACTGGAGGCTATTGCTAAATGTCACAGCAAGAAAAGTTTGTTACAACCATATTTTTCTTTATCAACAGAAATCCTAATACATTTGTATGCACTGCATTGGACTCATAGTTAGCCACCTCTTGGATCCAACCCATGCCATGTATAGATGGTATCCACACATCTTTGATCCTCAGATGAAGGAACATAGAAAAAGTCGTAGATAAATGGTTCTCTGGATTTAAAAGAATAATCATATTCCTGCTTGTTACAATGCAAAGCACAGTGTTGACTCTAAATAAATGCTTAGTATAACATGATTTGCACACATCATATCCTCAGTAGAGTTGGATATTTTCCACGATGCTAAAATGAAACACGTCAAGAAGCCCTACCCCCACCCCCCCACCCTCAATGTATTATTGCCATGCTCAATTCAGCAAGAGGTGATTAAGTTTCATGTTAAGATAAACAAAGAGCAAGGTAAAAATCAGGGAAATAAATCAGCTCTTTCTGAAATAGTTGTGCTACGAAACATTGAGCCTTGAAATGATTTCTAAAAAACTAATTGAGTTATTAATGCTTTGGTAACCATGTTAGCCTGGTCTGCAAAGCGTTCTATCCTGCAACTTGATGACCATCCTCTGAAGCAATTCCTATCAAGACTGCCTTTTTCCCATATGCATTGGAATCGAGAAAGGAGAGGAATGAAAGGGCAGTGGAGACACGGTTTCAGTGGCAGACTGAAAACACGCCACCCCTTCACATGGTTTTATTTAGTTATTATACAACCATCTCTCTGTAAATGACATTTAGGATTATTTAAAGATTATGTTGTAATCCTTTTAATCCTCTGTGCTTTAAATTGCAGGCTCAACACCAAAGAGCAAACTAGCACTTAGCAGAAATGTTTAAAGCATATGATTTGAACATAAATCTTCTTTTATTCACTACTCCTCCGATGAAGACCGAAATGCAACATGTCGGATTGCATGCATGGGAGTCATAGACTGCACCACACACTCAACACATGTCCCGTGAAACTATTTTCAGGTTCTGTTTAGTCCACAAAAATAAGCAGTAAGAAGGCAAGATTCAAAAATGCTACACAATATAGGCGTGAACTACCCACAATACCGAATGTTGAAGCTGCACAGGAGCAAGCTATGTCTCATATGTATAGAACTCTCCTTTAAGCTTGCTTTTATTGTTGGGAAACTTTATGTAGTAATGCTTCTGATGCTGTCATCTAGTGAGGCCTAAGAAAAACACTTCAGATTACATTAAAACTTGAGCGCTCCTGAGAAAAGGAATCATTTTTATTTTATTTTTTTATTTTAATTCCATTTATATCCCGCCCTTCTCCGAAGACTCAGGGCGGCTTACAAGCTTAGCAATAGCCTTCATTCTATGTATATGCCTGCTTATTAGGGCTTTCACACACACCCCAAGCAGCATTATTACAAAGTCAGCTTATTGCCCCCAACAATCTGGTTCCTCATTTTACCTACTTCGGAAGGATGGAAGGCTGAGTCAACCTTGAGCCTGGTGGGATGCGAACCTGCACTAATTGCAGGCAGCTGGTGTTACTTAAGGAGGCATTAGCCCACTGCTCCACCAAGGCTCCATCAGTTGCTGACGATCCTCAGTTTCATTTCTGGTGGTTTTTGTTGCAAATATTATTAGCATTCGCAAAAAAGGCAAGAAATCAGTCACCAAAATGGAAAATTTGATGGGAGAAGACCAGTAAA